>NW_020897765.1:510037-696341 GCF_003984885.1 Neopelma chrysocephalum
AATCACCACACTGTATATACTGAGAACGACATAAGAAATGAACAGTGCAGTTCATATAACCAGTGCTGAAGATGGAATTAGGAGAAAAGAAACCTGGCAATAATCTTTCTTTCCAGGCTGGTTTGCCATTGATACATTGCATGGGACACATCTTAAGGAGGTGAGGATTTTTTCCCCTAGGAAAAAAAATGGATAACACCTAAATATATGGATTTAAATACCCAAGAGAATAACTTTGTTGGTGAACTACAGTGGTGGTTCTAAATCCATTACTAAATGCTGAGTCTTGCCATGTATCACAATCCATTCCTAGTGGAATTTGTGACACTTTCTCCAAAATCTCCTGCCCATGGATCCCATCACAGAACACAAAAGGGTGATGAGGAAAAGATATACATTCTTATAAACTGCAGGACACCTTAACAGCTGCTGTGAAAAGCAGACAGGCAACAGCCCTGTAAAGCTGAATGCAAGCTGAAAAGAAGGTGCCACTTCAACAGAGAAATCTGTTTCATGACAGTTTTCTTTCACATATACTATTATTAAAAGGAAAGGTTCACCAAAGTCAATATTGAAATTTATTTTTCTACTTATTCATATCTACAAATACACACACCAGCTGAAATCCACTGCATTCATGGGTCTACATGTGCAGTGACAGAAAGTATCCAAGACTATTCCACACACTCTATACTAGCACTTTAATATGCACAGCTTGGCATGAAAAGAGCAGATATAAAACATACTCCACATGTAGGCTTGTGTTTTTCACATTAAGAACATAATTCCATGTGAAACAGAATTTAAAATGTAAACACTCGACTGTTTCCTCACAGTCTGTTCCATCCTGGCTGTTCAGCATCCCTCCCTTAAAGGCCAGAAGTTTCACACATGGGAGTTTCAAATGCCCAGCAGACACAATGGAAGCTGGTTTTTCCAAGATGATCACTGTACAAAGAGCTGACATCTTTTGATGTCAGTCTAACTTAATAATTTGTTGTGATTTCCAATGCAAGCTATTTTAAAAAACATCTTCCAATGGAACTCAGAAGATTTTGGAATAAATTTTTTTAGAACTGAAGCATTATTGATAGCTTGTTTCCAGGATTAGATACCACTTTATCATTGAGATATTTGGCAGCAGATTTGTATTTATTTAGCTAACAAATCATAAAATACAACCAATTCTTCAGTCTCAACCTTATCAAACACTGATCAAATGGCAGCAAAAGCCTTGATTGTTGTGAAAAGCTCACTATTCCTGTCAGAGATATTCTTCATTTTCCTCTGGGTACAAGAGGAAGTTTTTGCAGAAGAGGCTGTGAATCTACAAAAACCATAATGATCAAGCTCTTTGCTCATAGATTAGTCAAAACCAAAGACTGAAACACACAAATTACAGGCCTTATCTTGCTCTAACTTCATTTGAGGAAATCCTGCTGTTTTTAACAGCATTTGGGTAGTAGCCTGCTTTTACTGGCTTATTTATCAATTTGTGCGTTTACTTGCACCAAAAAAAAGGAATTCAATTAAATAATTTCTATGCTTTTATTTTGGAAAAAAATCTCCATACTGTGTTCTTTAACTGTTATGTGTTAGTCATACTTAAAGAAATGCTACCAGAGGAAGATTGCCATGGCCAGCCTTTCACCAAAGAAAGATTTTAGGTAGCAAATCCTGTAAGTCCCATTAGAATTTGTATCTTAATTCTGAAGGCACAGCACTATCTGTATAATATCAAAATAAGAATGCTGAACTCAGAGCACACCTTTAAAATCAGAACACTGAAAAGACTAAACAACAGCACTTATCACTTTACACGTAACCACTCTAGAAAAAAACACTGAACAAATTACTTGCATCTCATTCATTGGGTTTATACTCAACATTGGAATGCCAACCGGAATAAAATTCTCATTTTTCTGTATTATTTACCTCAAGAACTAGCCAAAGCTGGTCTCCATTTTTCACATCTTTCTTATAGTACATGCCGTAGAATTTGACTACATTGGGATGATCAGAGAGAGCTTTCAAAATGTTGTACTCAGCTTCAATTTCTTCATCAATATCCTAATGTCACAAATGAGAAATACATAGTTGTTAATAAATTAATAATGATAGCCATTTAAAAAAAACCCAACACATAGCATTTTCTGGCAATTTAAATGTAGCTTTAAATGATACAAAGGAAAAAACAAACAGAACATGAATGTACCATTTAGAGGGCTACAAAGCTTAGTTCTGTTCACTCAGTACAAAACAGTCATCTTTTTTTTTAATTTTGTCTTTATCAATTTCAACTAACAAACATACGGGGTATGACAGAGCAGCTCTCAGGAAAATGGGGAAGGAGCAAGGGGCATGTGGACAACAAGCTGTCCAGGAGCTAGCAGTGTGCCCTTGTGACCAAGAAGGCCAATGACATCCTGGGGTGCATTAGGAAGAGCATTGCCAGCAGATCAAGGGAGGTGATCCTGTCCCTCTAATCAGCCCTGGTGAGGCCACATCTGGAGTGCTGTGTCCAGTTCTGGGCTCCTCAGTACAAGAGTGACATGGAGCTCCTGAAGTGGGTCCAGCAGCGAGGGACAAAGACTATTAAGAGACTGGAGCATCTCTTACAACAAAAGGCTGAGGGAGCTGGGCCTGTTCAGCCTCAAGAAGAGATGACTGAGAAGGGACCTCATCAATGTCTATAAGTATCTGAAGAGAGGGTGTCAAGAAGATGGAGTCAGGTTCTTCTTGGTGGTGCCAAGCAATAGAATGAGAGGTAACAGGCAGAAACTGATGCACAGGAAGCTCTACCTCAACATGGAAGAAATTCTCTACTGTGGTGAGCCAAAGTGAGTGAAAACTGGAACAGCTTGCACAGAGAGGTTGTAGGCTCTCCCTCACTGAAGATGTTCAAGAACCATCTGGACACAATCCTGTGCAATGTGCTCTAGGATGACCTTACTTGGGCAGGGAGGTTGGATCAGATGACCCACAGTTGGTCCCTTCCAACCTTACCCATTCTGTGATTTTAAGGCAAAGACAGTGGAATCCATAAGCGGGTAGATACACAGATGCCTTGGGAAGTTACTTGTTACTGCGTTAGTCTTAAGGGTATCCCCAGCTAGAGATGGTGTAGTTGGAATTACCTCTCTACCTCTCTGTGCACAAAGAAGTATGATTGCAGCCACATCTTACTCATTTACCGTCCCACTTTCTAGAATTATCTGCAAGTTTTTTTTATTTTCCACTGTCATAGAAGCTGGTGACATCCATTATTTCTCTGGGGTTTCCTACAGAACTATAAGAGTTGTGGCTTTTTGTCAGTCTTTCCTTATACACCTCAGGTTTCTTAGAGAGTGAGGGAAATCCATTTGGAGGTGAGAGATGAAGACAAGTTTTGCCAACACGTGCACCAAGAGCTGTGCAAACCCCTTCAGATCAAATATGGATGCCAACAATGGAAGGCATTGGATGACTCAGGTAAACCCTTTTCACCTATGTGCTGGAGTTGCTCATTGAGGGACATGATTAGATGGTATTTCAGTCCTGCTGAGAAAATACTCAATCCCTCCTGACCATAGGAGGCAGAATAGCTGCAGTCGCTTTCCCTATTGGTTAGATCTCAGGAAATGTTAACATACTTGTTTCCAGATTTAAAATATTTTTAATACAATTTGCTATTTACAACTACACAAAAAGAAATGAAAAATCCATTCTAGACAGGGGTTACCTTGTGAATTCCATTATCCATATTGAGTGGATTTTGTATCGATGAAAAGCATCTACTCAGTGCCAAAAACCTGTCTCACCATTGCCAAATAGAAATGACCATGGCAGAGAAAGGGGACGCTTTGTTTTTCCAGTGAATGATGCTCCTTCTCATTCTGTTCAACCCATCTGCCCCAAGAGAACTTTGCTCACTTGCTTCTTATACGTCTCTTCAATATCCAACTCAAGTTCCTCATACAAGCCCTTTGTCTTGAGACCAGCTTGATTGGTCTCTGAGAAATTTGTCACTCACCAGCATCTTCAGGAAACAGGCTATTAAGCTTTCATATTGAGACTACAAGAATAAGTTTTCTCACAAGGAAGGGTTTTAGCGATCTTGTTGTTGAATTAACCGAAAACCAGCAGAAATTTTCATCTTTCAAAAAAAGGAGGTACTCACTTCAAGTTAATTTTTTCCATAAGCACAACACAGAAAAAAAAATACAAGCAAGGAAGGAAGAAAGAACCAAGGTACTGAAGATGGCAGAGGACAGAAAGAGAAAGAGTGGAAGCAGGGATGAAGAGAGAAAGCTCATCTGGCAAAAATAAAAGAAAGAAAAAACTGAAAAAAATACAGTCAAAAGCAAAGAAACTAAACACAAAACATACAATATTTCTGACTGCCTTGGGGAAATAGGAAGAAAATTAGCCCACTGTCCTACTCTGATTTAATAGAGGTTTCTGTCTCCTGAGGGGTACTCAGAATTTATGAGACTTTTACAATTATAAGGAGAAACTACATGAATATTCATTCTGTGCCTACTAAAAATAAAAATCTTCCTCTGTATTTTCTGAAGGAAGAAAACTTGAAAGGTTTGGTCGAATTTAATATATTTACCTGCATAAAAGTATCTCTACTAGAAATGGTAGAGTGAATATTTTCATCCTATATATAGAATAATCTGGCTAAGAGTTCTAAAGTACAATGGTATTTACTTATAGTCCTCAGGACAAGACTGAGAGTTTCTCAGTTCCATCTTCATATATTCTTATTTCAACACCTTCACTTTCCTGTTTCAGTTTCAAAAAGCTGAGCTGTTATTCAACAAAAAGAATCTGAGCTCTAAAGGATTAAATATGAAATGCTAATTTTAGTCTTATGTCCCCCATGATAATGTAGGTTCCCAGTTTAATTTGGAAATATCAGTTAAACCAAGTCCTATAAAACCACATTTCCTCTGCTTTATTTCCAGTCCACCTCTCAAGTGGCACAATTCTGAAATCATCTTCAAAGAAAAAAAATGTAAAATGTAAAGAAAATACATAAAGTATCTTTTTCTTCACTGCAATGGCTCCCTCTGCAGCCGTTAATAATACTTTCAGTTTAAACAAAAATATTCTGTTTATTGCTTTCACCCTATTTCTAACATAGGATTGCCATTTTAGCAGTAAAATGGAGGTACAGCAGCTACTCCAGACATCCTGTAAATAGAAGGGAGAAAAGAATAGTATTCTTAGAATAAAAAGAGTAATACATTTAGTTAAAAGAGTCAAGTCTTGGAGTGTGACGTTGACTGTATTACTTCCATTTTTTCATTAAAATAAGGAATCCGTTTTCATCAGTTTTACTTTTGTCCTTCTTCAATTTCTTATTGCATCTTTATCTGTTCTATTTCTTCCATTTTCTTTACATTCTATTCTTTTTTTCCTTCTTAATCTATTTCTCTTTCCTCTAGCATCAGCCTTACTACCTCTTCTTTCTTCCCATCATCATCCTTTAATCTTTTCCTACAACCTCGAAAGTGTACACAACATTGAAATTTTTTCTGATTCCTTCAGTAATTCCTGCCATAGCCAGCTGCCACTTAAGAAACATTCCTGAACACTTGTGAAACACATGAAAGCGGAAGCATTTCCTGCTAAACAGGCATTTAGCAAACACCAGTGGCAAGAAAGTCCTGCCTATTCATTGTAAGTACAAGAACCTTGTTTACAGAAAGCAACAGAGTCAGAAATAGTTTCCAATGCATTTGAATTCATCAAGACCCTTATCGCTCGGCTGCAAATTATGTTTACTTGGGGAGAGGTATGTGGTATTGAATCGAGATGAGCATCCTTTTGCTGCTCTGAAAGCATGCTGAAATAAAGAGCAGATCAACCAAAAACACAGCAAAGATAATTCAAGACACTATGTTTTCACCAACACATTTCATGGACTTTCAGGCCATGGGATCATAATTTGACACTCCGTGTGTTATGCAGAGGTAGACAGAGCCCTGTGTGGCTGTGCAACTCCACAACTGCAGGGTTCCACATGGCATGACGTCCTCTTCCCTTCCTGCCCAGAGGTCATGCAATCGAAGCGCAAGCCTCACAACCAACAAATGTCAGTTATTGAGAAAAAACTATATTCTACAACATAATAATTCCACCTCCCAGTCATCTGGTGCTTTGTGTGTAGGAGCTACTACCTTTGCATTCTTACAACAGTAAGAATAGAATAAGCTAGGACTCCTAGTACTTCGAAGGAAAATAATCAGTTCTGCTTCTGAAAATAAGAGAGAAACAAGGATAAACCAAAGTAAAAGTAACACAGTTTAGGTATACTTCTGACTTGTACCAATGCAACTATTTCAAAGATCGCTTATGATAAGAAAAAAGCATTGATAGCTAGCCTGATACTTAGCAGGCTGAAGCAGTTTATTTCACTGTCACTTCTAATGCAAATGATCTACAAAGATAAAGAGAAAAAAAGACTACCTAAACTCACAAAAAATAAGCACAAACCAAATAATTTAAGTAGCTTACGTGAACAGGATCCAAAATTTTGACTGCTGCTTTGCTGCCATTTTTCTTATTTAACACCTTGAAAACTTTTCCATATGTTCCTTTGCCAATAGTCTCGATTATTTCCCAGGTATCTGAAGGATCAGGAAAGCTATCAAATATTATTGTTTTCCCAGTCAACGGAAGCATCTCAAACGATGGCTCCTAGGAAAAAGAGATCTCAATGTCCACTCAACAAATGGTTAATAGCAATTTGGTTCCTATGAATGTGAAGAGAAATACACATTCTAGTCTCAAACACTAGAAACGTTTTTGTATATAGTGTGCATGCACAGCAAGCATAATGAACAAGAACGTAATACAGGTATATGCAGTCAAGATAATATTAAATGAAGGGAAATTCAAATGAAAATTTGAACCAATTTCAGGCTTGAGTGAAGCCTGTGGAAGCTTCCCCATGCACTTCAAGGAAAATATAATGCCACTAGGATTTTGGGAGGGCAGGGGAATGAGAGTCAAGTTCATAAAATCCCAAAGAATTTGGCTCCATTACCAAGAAGGGCAAGAAGGGGAAGAAAACCCACACAAAATAAAACATCTTAAATACTAGCATTAGGTTAATTCTAATTTTTTCAGCAAATAATCAGTTTTATAATCCTTCTCTTAGCATTTGAATTATTATATACATCTCATAAGGCCAAGCAGATCAAAGTGGCAGATCTCTTCACAATACCATGGTCTTCTGACAGTCAAGGATTCACAGCCATGGAAAACATGTTTACCAATGTACATACATTAGCAACTGATTTATGTACTGTAAAGGAAACACCTTTTACAATGATGGAATTGTATCCATCACTGACCAGGTTACACCCACGCCCTAGTAGATAATGGATACAATTCACTTACACCAGGAAACCTAGAGCAGTTCGTTGTGTACTTGGTAGTGCACCCAGTCCTGGCCCATCACCATGATTTCAAGTACTGTGGGAACAAAATGACCCAATTTCACCTGCAACAACGAAACCTCCCTCAACTCTACTCCAGGGTAAAGTCAAAGTAAAGATAGAGGATCAAGATCCAGAGACACATAGATGCAATTACTAAATCCTCAGTTTTCCATTCCAGATTAAAAATTTGCTTCCTTCTTCTGTCTAACCCTCCCCCTGGGATTCACATAGACTCAACCCAGTCAGGACAGTGACTTCACTCTCTTCCTAAGGCATTACCTTTCCATCTTATGCCTAGTCTTTATCCATGCCTTGGGAACTTCACCACTTTCAGGAGAACTATTTCTTCCCCCAAAAAAGAACACAAATGAGTTACATAATTTTTTAAAATTTCTTTTTCTTTTGCCTTTAAAGTAGTGCTCAAATACAATCATTTTGTTGGGGTTTTTAATCACTTCATATATAAATGCTTTGTAATTAGCTCATATTTGGGAATACACCAAACAATAACCAAATTTGGGTTGATAAAGGGGATGATAAAGGGATTAGGATGCATAATCCCAAACCCTTGCTTCAAGGGATTCAATACTAACGGAATTTCAAAATTTCTTTATCTGAGCTTTAGTTTTTAGAATTGAGGCTAACTATTTTTTTAAGGTTTTACTGTATATGAAATCTGTAACTAGTGATTTTTTCAAGAGAAAAAAAGTAAAAAGCTATCAATAGGTGCCTTCATAAGAATGGAGGCATCCAAATCATATTGAAACCTCTCAGCACACAGGCTATTTTCTACAGAATATGTAATTTTCCATCAAAATCTAGGGCCTGCTATGTCTCTCATTACAAGAAAACACAGGAGCTTCTGACCCAGTTTACAGCAGAAGATATGCAGAGTTGAAGAAAGGAAGATTTATCTTCTCCCCTTCAAAGATGAGCATTTAGGATGCGGGAACTCAAAGAACAGTTTCATATATTTAGCCTGTGCCAGAGCCAAGCAGGAAACTCTGATACCTTCAATCTCCAAATACACCCCTAAACAAAGGTCCACCTCTCTGCACAGATGTTTTATATCAAGCAGAACATTCTAAGAAAAAAAAAGGTACCAAACCTACAGTTTCAGACAGGCTTCATTAACTCCCTATATTATGACAGTATACAGCTGAAATCCATTGACTTGCAGTATCAATTGCTTATTTGTCTGCAGAGACTGGTACAATGAGAACTGTTAAAGGGCTGAGGAAACATGATCCTACAGGTGCTATTTGGCTATCAGAAAAAAGTGCTAGAGAAACTGCCATATGCTTGCATTTTTCTCTGAAAATCATACCAGTTGCACATCATCTTGTCTCAAGAAAAGTCACCACATATCTCACAAAACATGCATTCAATAGCTGTCATACTTAGTTCAATAATTTAAGAGTGCTAGTCCAGAAAGAATTAGTGAGAATAATTCTTGCTTTTGATTTAACAGCTTCAAAATCATAACTTGAATAAATTATACTGAACACTGTGTTTCCTCACTTTCACCAAGTTTAAGAACAAGCCCCTGGAGATAAATTGTTTAGCTTCCACTTCTATTATTAAAAATATATTAAATAGAATGATTTAAAGTGTTCTGTTCTGGGTGATGAATAATGTTTTATTACATCTCACTGAAGTTGAGAAAGCTGATAATCATTTAGCCTCATATTTCAGCAATAAATTGGACTGTCTCTGGAATATGTCTGGATGTCTAACCACCTAGATATTTTATCATACCCCTCGCCATTCAAATTTTACTTAAAAAACACCACAACTTACAACTTGATCAAAACCTCTAAGTTGGGAATGTACCCTTGAACCACTAGGAAAAAACCCTTTGAAGTACTTCTGTTGTGCTCAGCGTGACAGTTCACTTCACTTCTGCTCAGATTTTGGCTAACCTGGCTCCTGGTAAGACCTTATGCATGCTGGGAACACTGTCAGTACTTCAAAGCAAGAGCACCAAGTAGACTGACAGGTGGCCTGAAAATGCTCAAGACCAATTATGCACCATCATCACTGGCAAATCTGTCTACTATTAGCTTTCCTACTGCACTTTCCCCAGAATCTGCTAACTTATGAAAATGTATAGGACCTCCAAGCCGGATATGTAAAAAACCGTGTCCAAGCTGGAAGGTATAAAACATCAGCTTACCCCAAAAGCTTTTGAAGCCAATCCAACAGCAGCTGGACTGCTGAGGCTCTCCTGCTGCTTGGTGTGATACAGGGGACACCCGCACTGTAACTGAGGAGCAGGGATAAGCAGTCTCTTACCCCCAGCTAGGTTTTATTCTTTTGTGTTTGCTCATAAGTTCATGAGTTAAGAGTTATGGGTTATAAGTTATGAATACTTACAGCTTGAATGGTGAATAAATTAATTCACATGATAGACTGACCTGCTCAAAAGGGGGTTGAGCCCTGTTTGTTGTGTTTGTTGCAGTTCTCATGAAATAAAGTTTAAATCACAGAGTACACTGTCCTGTAAATTTGAGAGAGCCAAACAGACTGTGACACAGTGATCAAATTAAGGGTATTTGGGGCAGGGAAAAAATAGATTTGGAGTTCCAAGACAATAAGCCAATGTGGTTGGGGTTTTTTTGTTTTGGTTTGGGTTTTCTTTTGTTTGTTTGTTTGTTTGTTTGGTATTTTTGGTTTTGTTTTTTTTTCCCTGAGAGGGGGATCTAGTATCAGTTATAAGAAAAAATTGGGTGAGAATTCTTATGAACCAGTCCTATATAATTTTTTTGCTTCACATCAAACATACACACCCTATGCAGCAGACCTCAAGCCACGTATTAGAGATATCCAGAGATGCCCTGCTCAGCATCCATGCTGGCAGACAACTGCATTCTCCATCATTTTCAGTATCTAGTGAGTTTGGAAAGGGAAGGGGAAGGCTCATGAAGAACGCAGTATATCTCCTGTGGACTATCTGATTGCTGCAAAGGCAATTCAATTAAGTACATTTATCACACCCAAAGCTTCAGACACAAACCAATTGTCCTGTGGAAGCTTTACAGTCAAGACCACAGAACATTACAGACAACACCATCAAGTGGGAATAAGCTTATAAGTTTGCACTGAAAGCACAATGGAGTCTGAATTTCACATAGAATCCTACATGTTAATCCAATATTTTTACTACTGTTTCATATCACCTAAGTGTGCAACTTCTCTCTAAACCTTTCCTCCCAATAGTTTCTGAATGGACCTTCATCTCACTTGGATGAAAAGATACCCATTTCCTCCATAAGGAGCTAATGAAACAAGAGAGGCACCTTGCCTCATATTATTCATCTTTCTCCACAAAGGGAGCCTACATGATTAGCAAAGCAGACACATATTCATATATAACTACAACGAATCCAGCCTTTAGGTTCCTATCAGCATCTTGTCTCCTGGCTACCACAATCTTCTTAAAGTCTTGAAAACTGGAACCAGTTCAAAACAGACCTACTGAGGTCATCTTTTGTTTTATTCGTCCACATCGCTCTCTCCTTCACATTGCAAACATCACTTGTGTCTAAACAGATAGCTCCTGCACATATCCTACCCTGTAATTTGCCAGACATCTTCACATATGCCATGACTGGTAGATGTCAGGTGCCAGGAACACTAGCTCACATTGCCTGTCAGGTCTGTTACCTCTCTGTATGTGACACTTGCACTCCCTCAGATTGTGAAATTCAAGTCTCTTGTCTAACAGATGCCAGAAAAAATAATCACCCTAACACAAAAAACCCCAAACAAAAAAAAACCAAACAAACAAACTCCAAACCCCAAAGAAACAAAAAAAAGACTGATAAGGCTTGTTATATCCAATTAAAAAAAACACCTCACCTCCCTTTTTCACCACCTTTATGACCTTTATCCAATATCTAATTTAGAAGTTCTTTGGTCTGGTACTGATCACAAAGCACAGTGAGGCCCTGAAATGCTTAATGTAACGGCACAATAAAATCCAAAACCACATTTCTTCTTATTTCATGAGTTTATGCCACACTGGCAAATACTTAATAAGAAAGTTAAAGGTACGGAATTCTCAAAACAAGCCAAGAGCATGAGGCTACAATATGCCCTTCATCATACTAGCACCTAGAAATTTCTGGTTAAATGTCCAAATAATTTGATCATTCAATTTAGAGCATGGATTGCAGCTCAGATTCTCAGCTTGTATAAATGTAGCTGTAATGAGTAATTTATGCAGTATATTATCTTATCCATCATTCAAAGAGTAAGTTTTGCTCTGGAAATTCCAATATCACTCCCAACTAATTCTGGGGGAATATCTGGCCTCCGATTTCAATGATGATACAACCTATATCTGAATGGGAACTATACTCAAATCTAAGCTCAATGTGAGCAGATTATCTAGTTTGGCAATTAGTTAAAGACAAGTGTTTGAAACACAACAGGGTGGGTTTTTTACTGAATTTGTCAATAGCTCAATGCACTTAGCATTATAATTTCACGCATGTGTCTATCTGAATTATCCTCTTTGACTGCACATCAGTTGGCTTACTACTTTCCACTCTATATATTCCACAGTGTTTTCCCAGAACTAAACAATTGTCCTTCCCATCTGCAAGAAACCTTCCATTGGGGGGAAAAAAAAATCTCTTTAGCCCCAGCTGTAGTAGATGAACAGTAAAAATCAACAAACTTTTCTAATAGTCAGTCCATTTCTTTCACTGTTGTGTGCTTACGTGAGTAAGAAAGACACAAGTCACATCAGCTTCGGTGAGCTTCACCTAAGGTGGTGTGTAGAATACACATATTGGAACCTAAACTAGATGCTATGATTTCATTTTAGTCAGTCAAAGCAATCAAAATGATTCACCTGAGCTGCTTAGTATCTATCTTAGGATAAAACACTTGGTCTTCAGACCCTGTTGATTCTACTGGCTAAGTTTCCATTGACTATGAAAGGAACCCAGCTATACATCTTCAGTTGCAGACATGTTAGATGAAATGAATTCTATCCTACTTAAATGCTGGAAACAAAGAGTTATAGCTTGACAATTGACAAAATGAATATCAGCCCTATACTACAGTTGGGAAAACTGCAAGCCAGCCACATCTTATGACCTGAAAGCTGTCAAGCAACTTGGATGTTTTCTGATGATGCACAGAAAAGGTAAGAACCATGCAATGACATTGCCAAGCAAACTTTGAATTCAACAATGAAACCCTAAATTAATGTGAATGCAGAAATAAATGGTTACTTAAAGCATTTGGTGGCAAGGAGTGGTGATAAATTTAACCCAGTATCAGACAATATATTTCCTGGGCACAATTCAAAGTATATATGTCAAACTTAGGGCTGTTCAAGGAAGAAACTGATCCAATTTTGAGGCCACTTTTTAGTGTTTACTCTCTGAAAGGCTGGGTAACTGCTTCTTCTGTAGACACTTTTTCTCTGCTGACATCCAGCAACAACTTTCCCAACAAGGCAAGACAGCTTTCAGAGACACTTGATGCCTCTGGACTCCTTGACCTTTGTAAAACTTCTACATGCAGTAGAGAAACAGTACTGTGTGGTACTGGTACCTGATCTCCTTCTACTGATAAATGCATATTGGGTGTCCACACTGACATTTCATCTGCTGATTATTATTCAGCTGATCATGACATTTTGACTTGCTGCAGACTGAACTGGCCAGCCCTGGTCATGGGAGGCTCCAGCTCTTCACTCTCTGAACATTTTCAGGGGGCACAGATGCAAGAGATCTACTTCAGTGTTAGGTTCCAACCTTGGTTTTCTTCCATTCCCTGCCATGCACCACAACAGTCAAAGTCCCACTGCATGCTGAGGTTTACAGTTCTCAGGAAGCTCCATTGGAGGAGGGTTCTTTTAAGAAACACATTAAACGATCAGCAAGGGCTGTAAGCATTCAATCTAACCTTGTGCATAGGGGCTACCCATTGGATGACAATCCTTCAGAGTTTAAACGTGACACCAGTACAGCACCCCAGCTTTTTTTAAGACAACTTTTAGTTAAAGGAAGAGGGTATGAAAAGAACATAGAAACAAAATGCTAAATTTAATTACTGTAGTCAATTCTAAAAGCTCTGATATTTTGAAAACAAATGAGAGCTAAAGATTTTTTTGGCAATTGTCATCCAACAGATAATATTTATGCAGGGGCATTACAATAATGAAAATAAGATTAATAACAGAAGGGGGAATGGTTCATTATCAAATTGTATTTGGACTTTGTGCCACCAGAAGTGATGAACTGACACTAGTAATCCATGAACTGAATAATATCCAGCTCATTTTGTGGCTCCCAGAAGAGAGGCAATGCAAGTGATGAGAATAATTTTTCAATGACTAAACACTAGATCAATATATTAGCAAATAACTTAGCTTTCAAAGCTAAAGCATCACTCAATTTTCCTGTTTTAACACAGTAAAACTTTATAAGGCCATAAAAATCAATGTGCGACCTCACTCCTTATTTCTCAGAACCTCTAACAGCAGCGAAGTGGCAACTCAAAATTAATTTAGCAGCTGTATCAATGAGTTTTGGCAGGGCTTGATATTAACGTGACATAGTCATTTGATAGTAAGATGAGGAAGGCATTATAGACAACAAGAAAATTTGCTAGCACTTAGCATTATCAAGTAAGAAGTTACGGGGTGTGGGTGTACACTGGGCACGGTAAGAGTTCACGAGTGTCCTGCCGAGGCCACGGTCACGCCACAGTCCCACGCGTCCCTCGGGCGGGCAGGGCTTTGCCCTGCTCCGGGAGCGCCCGGCTGGTCCCACCGCGGGCACGACGCACTCCAGGCATCGCTCCCGACTACTCCGTACGCGTTCCTTACCCAGAAACTCATTCACAAGAAAAGAAAAAAAAAAAAAAGGAAAGAAAAAAAAAGGTAGAAACAAGCAGGATTCACCTGAACGAAAGAGCGCAAGGGCCAACCCGCACCCTCACATACCCAGTGCCGGGACCTCCCGGCTCCGAGGAGCCCCCGCCCGCCCGTCCCGTCCCGTCCCGTCCCGTCCCGTCCCGTCCCGACACCGCGGCTGCGGCGGGAGGCACCGGCCAGTCCCGGGGCCGCGCCACCCTCGGGGGCCGGGCCACCATCCCGGGGGGGCCGGGCCGTCCCGAATCCTCGGTGAGGCGTGGCTCCGTGGAGAGACCCTGCTCAGCCGCCGGCCCCGGGTCTACCCCGCCTGCCCTGCCCGCCGCTCCCCGGCCGGGGATTACCCGCAGCGAAAGCTCCGGTCCCCGCAGAGCCAGCCCCGCAGAGGGGGCCGGGGCCGCGCCACCGCCGGCGGCCGTGCCTCGGGTTCGCCCTCCTCCTCCTCCTGCGGAAGGCCCCGGCCCGGCTGTGGTCCTGCCTCGGGGTCAGCGGCGGATGAGCGCTTTGCCCCGCTAATCCCCCGCAGGCGCCGGCAAAGCCGGGAGGGCTCGGCCCGCCCCGGGCAGGGCGCGGCGGGGGCGCCGGGGCGGCCCGGGCTCCCCTCCTGGGGGGGAGCGGCGGCTGCGGAGCCGCCCCGGGCCACAGGCACCGGGGATCCCGGGCCACGGCCACCGGGGATCCCGGGCCGGCCGCCTTCGGAGCCAGGTCACAGCCCTCACACCCTGATCCGCCCCACGGGGATTACACGGCACCGGGCGGCCCAGAGAGGCCGCGATCCTGGCACGGGAGAGCTGCAGCTCGTGGCCCTGGGGCTGCCCATGGCTGCGCTGCCCTGAGGAAACCTAATGGACCTACCTGGACCGCTAAATATAATTCAGATCTGGTGCACGCCCTGAGCTCACGTTATTACCCCTTTCGGGGGGGTGACTACACAGCAGCAGCGCAATATAAGTGTAATAATAGCAAGGTGAAGTTGCAAGACAAAGTATTCAAAAGTTGGGAATTGGATGAATTTTATTAGTGCAGCTTCTATGGGTACAAGAGGACTTTAATTATGCTGCTTAAGTTTTCTTTGGAAGATCCCTTGCACATTCACTGTAAAGAGGCAGCCAATCTCAATCAGCACCAGGGATCATGTCCTTCGTCAGAGACTTCTGCTGTTGGATTGTTTGTCTCTCTCCATTTTTCTAGTAGTATTTAAATCTTGTTTTTATTTTCAGACAGGTCTGACATTAGGGGAGCTGTTTCAGAGCTATCTATGTTCTATGTCTTCCACAAAAGCAGAGTAGACACTAGGTTCATGGATGGCCTTTCCATGTGAATGTGTCTGTAACAGGAAAGGCTGCTTATTCCGCCCCAGACATCAAAGAATTCACATGGACAAGAAACCTTATAAAATTCCTCACTGTGGGAAAATCATCAATAGAAACTTCTTAAACCCCAAAGCTAAACAGCCAGGAGCCAGATATATATAAGGACGAGAGGCCTCTTCAATTTCCCTCATCAAAGCACTACTACTTTATTGTATAAAAAGATTTTTAGACAGTGTGCTGCATTGTGCACATAGACATTTAGGAGGAAGAAGTTAAGGTCCCATATAGCCTTTATTAACTCCTTTTGTTGCTAGCTGTTCATAACTTTTAGCTTTCATAACTGTTCCTCCTCTCCTGGAGGAGACCCTATAAAAATACAAAATGAGCTTCCTAGTTTTATAATCCCATTTTACTAATTGGAGTTGGAAGCACTGGCAAAATAGGGCCTCAGTTATAAAAATATCCATATCTTTTAGGCTTGAACAACACTCTGCAAAGCTTCCCCCTTCCTGAGCAAAATTCTTACTGCTTTTTCCTGTGTTTCGGAGTGCCTGGCACCCCACTGTCTTCTGGCTGCGTGTCTGGTGGATGGCAAGTCACATGCAGAAGCATGACAGTCTAATCCTCTGATCATGCAAAAGTTTGACCCGAGTTTGATCAAAAAAAGGCTGAAAGCCTCTCAGTGGAAACCCAGGTAGAAAAAGGGGTTGGTGGGCACTCGTACCTCTCCTCCCAGGCAGAGCTGGCATGCATCTGAGACCTTGAGCAAGGAGCTGAGAAGTGCTTAGACAGAGTCATAGGAACCAGAAAAGACAATAACTTCAGTGATTGATTCCACTTCTAGCAGTGCTGTCTTAAAACCACTGCTGCCCACCTTGTCTACATCTCAATATCTGTGTGCCAAGGTCACTGTCCCTTAGCTCTGAAAACCTGAAATTCCCTGTGAGGATTCCCTCTTCCATCGAAAGGGCCTCAAAGGCAAAACTCTGTGATAGCACTCAGCAAACTGAGTCAATTTGGAGTGTTGTACACACTTGTGTTTTATATTAATTAATTATTCAGGTGACCTGGTCTGTGAAACTTAAAAAAACTTCAATTAGATGATCCTGAATTATGTGTAAGTAATGGCAGCCTGCTGCTGCAGAAGGGGTCCTAGTTTAAACAAGTAAAAGTCACAACCAGCCTCCAAGGCCTATGAAGGTAGGCACTATTTGAACAATCAGGGAGTTTCAGTCCTTAGGGAATGACAATTTTCATGTCAAATAGACACTGATTGTGCTGAAAAACTTAGGCATGAAATGATTAAGTCACATTTGGTGTCATGCAGCCTAGCCACCCTTTTCTGTTTATTTTCTCTCCTTCATATCTTTTCTCCATCTCAACGTCTTGGCTTTTGCCCCTCATTTTCCCCAAAATTATTGTTTTGCTTTTATCTAGGAAGCCTTTCAGATGAGATTTTAAAATTCCTGAGTAAGTACTAGTATATTCTTTCTCTCCCCCAAAATAAATTTGAAATAATTAAAGACAAATATTATGTATTGACAGCATCCATATATGTATTAAAAGATGCATGAAGTGTCATCATCTCCGGCTGTACCTGGTATGAGGATAATGGCATAAGACAGCATCTATACTACGCTATCTTTTTAACAGACTGTGAATAGATTAGTTTCAGACTCTCTCCTTGCTTTTTAACATAGTTTTTAACTTCATTAGAAGTATTGTGGGTGCAAGTCCAAAATCTATTTTTAAATTACTGTGTGAGAAATATGAAAGCAGTATGAACAGACACCCTTTCAAAGCATCTTCAATATTAGATCACGCTAGACAATTGCTTTTAGAATAACTCTTACTTTTCATTGAAATATAATGGACCAGAAACATACATCAGTAAAATGGACCTCTTTTACTTCAGAACTGATACATTCAGACTTCTATATTCTTAGAAGCTTCTAATGACAAAAAGGGGGAAGATGCTCTTGTGATTAAGGCACTAAATTAAGACTATAATTTACTTAATAAAGTATTTTCTATATTGTGAAAAACCATACTACATCTGAACAAATTTAGGATCCAGCTGTGCAGGATACCATGGAACCCCCTACAAAAGGGGGTCCTCGACTGCTAGGCTCCAAATTCTGGGCAGAGTTCAGCCACAGAGGGCTTGTGGGACCTAAGGCGCGTGTTCCCTCTTTTCATCTATTTTATTTTCTTTTTAATTGATCTTTTAATAGTATTATACCCATAAGGAGGTGTTCTGATGTCTAACTATGTACGTATGCAAATAACAAGTGATGCACAAAAAGATCAGCAGATATATAAAGGATAACTCAAGAAAATAAACAAGCATGTTTAACTACCAGAAGAGAGACCACCACTACAAGAATCAAAGAACTTACCTCTCTGGGGAACTGCTTTTTGACCTCTCTGGCTGCTTAACTGAGCACAGCCTGTAGCAAATATAAGGAACTCCTCCCCTTTTGGTGTTTATTACAGAGAAGCAATACTTCCTGCAACACCTGAGTAAATATCCTCTAGGAAAATCACCACAGAATTTGTCTACAGCTAGCTTAGTATTCTTTTGATCATAATGAACCACCATAATGAATTACCAAGGATGTTCCAAAAGCATAGTTATTTATTGAATGCATAAGTTTCTCTGGAGCAGCCCTGAGCTTTGCCAGATATTTTCTTCAGTTGATCAAAAGAGCTCCATAACCCCTTTGGAAGGTCTTAGATGTGTGATCCTTGTAATCACATTTAAGGGGCTGGTTAGCTCAGGAGATTGTTAATAGGATACAAAACCTTTCACATCCAACCCAGATCAGTGCAGATGAAAAGCTGTGACTATTTACCAGCTTCTTCACGACCTAACCCAGTTCCTAAAAGAGAAATATTTGTATTACTTTAACTTCACAGAATGTGGTTTTCAGATTTTTTTAACTGCATGTGTAGTACAGAACATTTGACAAGCAGGAAAATAATTAAAAAGCTCAGTGGTAATTAATAAATCCAATTAAAACTGCAGTCAAAAGAATTTTGAAATTTCCCTCTCCAAAACTGACTTCACAGTCTCAACAAGCCCATAAGCACAGGTGAGAATTTAGTAATCAAAAAGCAGGAATTGCGGGAAGGTAGAGTGACTTAGAAAACTGACAGTTTTTCACTGAGATGTTCCTGTATCAGATACTGTCATTAGACCCAGGAGCTGCAGATCTAGCACAAAAGTATTGCCTTTGGATGGTGATAGCCTAACTCATGCTTATTGATTCATACCCAGTAGGGAAAAAAATTACAAGAAAACATGTGCAAGGCATTGTGTTGAAATTACACATCTGTTTTTATTTCACAGGGTTTGAGGTAGCAAATTTTTAGGGGTTTGCAGGTGTCATTTTCCATATAAGAAAGTTCAAAGTCAGACCCAGTTTGAACTCTTGTCTCAAACTAAATTTTTCAAAGGTGCTCTTAATTTATTTTTTTTAATATTAAGACAACATGTATTGGAAAATTTGGGATAGAAAAGCTTCCACACTTCTAAAAAAATTGCAGTAGAGAAGTTCAGGGACCAAGTGATAACTATAGAGAAGATCTATGCTGCAAAATGTCTTCTAGTGTCAGCAGTTACTTGGAGAGTACCCTTATCCTTTTCTTGGAACACACTGATCACTAAAATAACCTTAAAGGATTTTGCTTACGTGCGGTGATGTCAACTAGTAAGAAGGTGTTGGGACATCTGAGGATTGCTGCTTTCTGCATACCTGGGGGCAACATAAAGTGCCAGTATTGAAAATGTGCTGGTAAAGATCAGGGGTTGTAGTACTGCCATTTCCAAGTGTGCACAACAGATCCCTCAGTCATGGCTTGAAAATTGTGGAATTACAAAACTAAACTAAGCAATAAACAACACCAGTCACGTGGTGTTGGGTCATTTGGGTCATCTTGATAGTTATCTTGTTAATACAGCTGTTCCCAAACTAACTGCTTAGAGATTTCAGATTTGACACTTTGTAGTTTCTTGCAACATATCTTTGAATCAGTTGTACAGAAGGTCTCACATCCTGGAGTAGAAGCACCCGTGTTATGCTGTGCTATGTGTATTTCTTTACAGTTGTATTTCTTCATAGCCCCTGAAGGTTTAGGTAATCAACAGTCTGGCATTAAGCAAAATACCCATTAAACAAATATCACTACTGACACTACTAAACACAAATGTACTTTGTTATATAAATAGGACTGTGAAGCAGTGAAGTATAAGCAGCATCACTGTATTGATAAATGAAGCAGTTAAATTTATGTTTGATATGTGCATGTATTTATTATGTGTGCTGTTCTTCTTTGTGCTTACAGAGGAGTTGAAAAAAAAAACAAACCAAACAAAAAATCCCAACTGAGCAGCTTCTTTCTATCAGATTATTTATACTTTCTTTTCCACCATGAATTAAACCCAGAAGCTGTTCAGTAGAGAGGCTCTTGCATAATACCTGTACAGCATCTAGCACCCAGTTTCTGAGTTCATTGCATTCCAGGTCCTGCCATTTAACCATCTTTATTAATGAAGCAAATAGGGGTCTTTTCATATCAGGTGATAAAAGAAGACTCAGTGTTGAACAAGTATGTATTTTCTTCTGCCTCTGAAGGGGTCACAGTGCACAAATGGAATTGTCAGCTAGCAATGATAGATGTCATTTTGTATGAGTGAAAAGGAGAAGGAACCTGTCTTGATCAGCAGCCAGAGCACATAAATTTTTGTACAGAAAGTTACACATAGGTTGTACTTGAGCAGTGGGTCTCCAAAATACTTGCTCACTTTTCTTCTACCTGGCATGACTTTTTCAATCAGTGTTAGCTAGTGCAGAAGATTCTCCATTTTCACAGTTCCCACAAACACCAATCACAATTCTTCAGGTAAATTTTAGGCACTAAAGATGTTATGGTTTACATAAGACCAACTTCCCTCAAGACTGTATCAGTTCCAGTAGCCTTGCCAAGAGTCACAGGGCACCAGCTCCTTAATCTGTGGATTAACTGGATGTTGAGGTTACGATTTGGAAAAATTAAGTTTCTAATCCTCATAATATATAAGGGACTGTATATATATAAAACTGGAATTTTATCTGAATACTCAACAACAATATGGAAAATAATGATAACCTAAGAAATTTCATGAGTTGCATTGGGCTATGTATTTCTTTTAATAACATTTTTTTGTAAAGACAATACTATGATTTTGAATGGAAATTACTCATGAGGTTTGCCAATTTGAGGCTCAAGTTACTATTCTTAGACAATTTAAAGTTTGGAATATCACATAATGTCCAGAATACTTCCAATAGATACACAGAATGTGTCAAATATTCTTTGTTCTACTAATTTTTTACCCTATTTTACACTGTTTCAGGCATACTGGGAACTTGCTGTCAGTCTAGATCATCCTTTCCGTGGAGCCAGAGGTAACAAGCACGTTGCCAGACTTCACACACTTCACAAATCCACACTTCATTAATCCCAAACAGTTGCAAAATGACAAACAAACAAAGAAAAACTGGAAAATTCTTTTTCTTTCAGACAAAAGAAGAGACAGATTGGTTGTATCACACTAGCCCCAAAAAGAGAATGACAAAGTAATCTGAAAATAACCTGAAAAGCTTGTTTTGGAGTTTTTCTCCATTATTCTGCCAGTATTATTATAAATTCCTCAGCCTCTTAATCCAGAGGCACACCACAAATGAGTTTTATAAACAGTTTCCTATTCGTGGGCCTGTCATTAATCTCTGAGGATGTTCCAAAGATAGCCCTGGGAGGATTTGGATTTGTCCTCTTCTTTTTCTTTTTAATCCAGTTAGGGAGTATAGCAAACAGTGACACAAACAGGATTACATTTTGAAGGGGTCTACGCCTGGTTATGTGAGCAGCACAGACACAGACATGCTGAGCTCTGGTTTCCTGCTCTGCAGTTTGCTGCCTTCCCAGCTGCTCCTCCTCCTCTTTTCTGCTTGATTGTAAACACATTTGAAAAAGCATATTTATCTTGAAAAAACCCACAAACAACCTGATGTAAAGAAAGAAAGAAGGAGGAGGGAAGCTGTGTGCCATCTTGATTTTAAACTTCTTATTTTTCTTTGTTTCCATGCTTGTGTCCCAGAGCTTTACCAGTTAGCTGGATGCATCATTTCCAACACTTCATTCTCCTGAATGATGAGACAGCTTTGTCATCTCATCTGTTAGCAGGAGCAGAAGCAATTCTCCTCTGCTACCACAGAGTACTCCCAGCATTTCTGTGGTGACAGTTTTTTAGAGGCAAATTATCATTAGGACTTTTCTAGGTAACAAACACTTTCTGAAATAAAACCATGGATTTTTTAAACACTGAAGGTAATTTAAAACACTGAAGTGAAATACAAAAAGTACCAGTTTGTTGTCCATCTCAGAATACCTTCAAATTAAGACAAAGAATTTAAAACAATGAAAGGCTGTTAAAGTATCAATAATTCTGCATTCCTGGAAGTATTAATTGCATATTGATTATTGCAGCTGGTGTGCTAAATGGTCCCAATTGCTCTATCTGTGATGGTCTCTCTCCATTATTTGTACTCCCCCAATTTCTCCCATTGGCTACAAACTTTATCAGAAAATATTTTTGCTTCCCAGCTATTGTCAGGAAAAAAGTTCTTTTGGAACCAAGACAGATTGATACAGACTTCCGTTGGAAACATGCCTGGTTTTAATTTCATGTTTAATTTTGAGACCGACAAGTAGCCAGTTTCCAATCTGTCAAATGGTGGTGGACTTGTTTTATAGATTCTTAGGACTAATATATGTTATCTAGAGTGATTGGCTTTGGTATTTCATATAAACTTATACTCAGCAAGGGTCCGCATTTAAGAAGATATCTGATAATATATTCTGTCAGAAACACTCATAACTTAATAACCCCCTTATGTTTTACTGACTAGTGTCCTAGTTCTCAAATGCATCTTATCTATACTATGCTATGATCTGTATTATAAAAAAAATTAAAATAAATGTCACAGAATGCATTTTATAAGTTTATATATAATTTCTACATTAGGTAGTACAGGCTTTGTTGCTTAAATACACTTATGCCTCAGATGGTATCTGACATGGTTTAATATGAACTGTAAGTCACAACATTATGGCAACATAAATCATTTGGAGTAAAGAAAATTACTCAATGAGCTTTGAAAGTTTCAATAAGCGGGATTTAAATTAAATGAAAAAGTCAACATTCAAAACCCCAAAGCCAGCAGTCAAAAAAAAGCCAAGCCAAAAGTTTTCTCCCTCACATTATCTAGATAGGAAAGAAGACTGTACTGTGTTTGTTAAATAATACACCTTTGCAAAGCTGAGGTAAACTTATCTGGCTGTTCTTTTAAACATTTACGTTGCAATTAGTATAATGGTCCAGCAGTTGCTGTGTCTAGCTGCTTTTCACTGCCAGAGTTAGATCTTTAGCTTGTCTTTTAAAGGGTTTGCTAAGGAAACCTGCAGAGGAGCCATAATGGATCTAACCCTGTGAAATTTTTCAGTCCTGAAGATGAAAATGGTCTTTATGAAGGCTGAGTGGCATAAACTTTGCTCCTCAAATTGAGCAGCTTTGCAGATGCTAATTCTGAACAGTGTCAGAGGAATGGATCATGCAAAGTGAAATTTAATTTAAATCCACCCTAAATTATGAGCATCATGTAGGTGACGGGTTTTCCACTACAGAAACTTGTGTGAACTGGACTTTGAACTAGTTTTCACACCAGAGCACAGTGTCTCATGGGCTCAAAGTGTGTTGCTGGAAGTAGCGTAGGACCGTATCACCCACTACTACAAAGGTAGCACTGCAAGGAACAGCTTTTTCTAACGTGATCTGGCCTAACTCTCAGGCGGTCTTAAGCATAGCCTGTCTTAATGACTGTTCTAGACTTTCCAACCATAATAATGGTCTCTTCCTCTAAAGCTGCATGTACTATATGTAACAATTCATAACTATCGCTGTTTCCACCTCCCTCACCTATCCATACATAATTGTGAACCCACAAACACACTATTTGTAAAGACCAGACAAATTCTCATTTCAGATGTCAAACCAGCCCCAAATTAAGAATTAGGATGAGGCATTTTATAAGGGGTTCTCTTATTTGACCTTTGCCAGTGCTTCATGTACCTTTCTTTGATGGAGCTGAAATTGCCCACTGCTGGAGACCTGGTGCTGGACTGGATAGCCGCAGGTTTGGTTCATAGCTATGAAAATTTGGTGTTCCCGCTACAGCCTTTTGTCCTCAGGATTAGGATGTTTTCCTACCATCTAGTTGCCTGACACGGTCTCCTGTGGAGAATATCAGCACAAGCCAAGACTGTCTCCTCTCCCCCTTTTTGCTAAAACACACTATTTAATCATTGCTTTCACACACAATTGATACAACAATGTGATTTTGTTTGTTTTGCTAAGCCATGCGGAGGTCAGGGCTGCTGCAGCTATCCTGTATGCACCGCCATCCTCAATCAGCCTATCTAGCGCAAAAGAGGTTGTTCCCGGAGATGGTTTTGTGTCCTGAGGTTCTGGCTTTGATTGTGGCAGCTGCCTTGCTTAGCAGGCTCGGCAGGATGCAGAGGGAAAGCGAAATCAGAACAGCGGGGGAGGCTGGCGCTCACCACCGAGGCACAGCAAAGAGCGGGGCCACCCACCGCTCCCCTGCTGCCATCTGACAATTGAGCTCGGATTTCTACCTTCAGGTCTGCTCGAATCCAAAGAAAGGAGCTGTGTGTTGCAAGCAGAAAATTGCTTACAAACTTTGCTCAAATGCAAACTTTTTTTTCTGTTAAAAAGGGGCTGCAGCTTAGGAGAGATTCAAAATCTCTCCTAAAAAAGGTTTGTGTGCATTTGCCACACAGTGCAAACTTCCTTCTTGCTCTATGACTGCTGGAAGGAAGCAAGCCTGATTCTGTGCTCCCTGAACCTGACTGACTCGAGAAGAAACTCTTAAATTTGCTATGTGAAAGCTACATCAACTGTCTTAATGTTCAGAACGCTACTGCATGCAAGTAACGAAGAGCTAATTACTAGAGTTGTATGAGGGAGTACACTATGGCCCTTTTTTCTGGTTGGGAGACCATATGTGGGTTTCTGATTATCAGGTGCTCCTGTTAAAATTTGCATTCCTAACCCCAATGTCATTCAAGGGAACAGTAAAACTTGTGTTGGTTTGGAATGGGCTAGGGACTGACCCTTGACAAGCAATACTTTTAAATTATTATCAGTTATTTCCCTTACTGTCATTTTAGATATAAGACAACAATAAGAAGCAATATTTTACATTTTTTGGCACTGTTTATTCCTAGGATTTAAGAATACGCTGCAGTCTACATGCACATCATCAGCCCATTGCCAAAGGTGTTGCAGTAGTCAGTAGTGATCTCCATGCTCGCAGTGAGCAGGCAAGATTTCAGTTTTGAAACCTGGTACAGAAGACCTACTGCACAGAAAGCAACAATGCACGTCAATGGATGTCTCAGAAGGAGCACAGCACAGGATATGATGTGTTTTGCACCTGTTATGCAACAGAGAACAATTTGCCAATTAATTCAGGTAGTGTTAGAGAGAAGAGATAACATGTCTTGGATTTCCTGCTCTTAATTTATTGAACAGCTAGGCCCTTGGGACTAATAAAAAGTATTTCATCAGCCTACAGGAGGTCTACGGTTTCTGATATAATAGGAAAATACCAGCTTTCAGAATGGCAAGGTATCGTTAACTAATGCAGACCTTGCATAAGGAGGATCTCTGGTGGACTATTCAAATAAATGTTCTACCTTACCTTCTAACTGTACTCCCTGATGGGCAAAATGGTAAACAACAAGGTACATGGGTGAGTATCTACTAATTTCTTACCACTCTGTTTCTTAATCAGCCATGAGAAAACAAGGTAGGAAATAACCTTTCATCATTTTTTTTCTGACACATAGATGACAGAAGACTTTCATTTCCTAGGCACTTCTTACAAAGGATTGTGTCCTAGGACCTAGGTGACAAGCTGAAGTGTCTTGGGTCCTAAACCACAACTGAGAGAATATGAATATAGAGGACTCCATTACGCTATGTGTTTACTTAGGAAATAACTGGGAAAAACTCATAAAAGACTAAGTTGTTAGTTTCTTCTTCTCTGCAGCTTCATTAATACAAATTGGAAGAACAGGTAATACAATAGAAAGTCTTCTTGCATGACAGTAAATTCCAAGAATCTTCTCAGTTTCAAACTAATAAATAAATCAAATGTTCTTTATTCATGAAGATGGCAGTACCATCTTACAATGCTTGCTGTGATACCAAATGCAGTTTAACTAAAACATAGGGTCTTTTTTTTTTTTTTCACCTGGGGACAGAGGGCTTATTGAGGTACCGGCTGCTCTAAAAGTGATAACATTTTTCTCCTAAAGTCCATTAAAAAAAGAAAACCAAAGTTGAGCTAATATTCTTCAAAGAACTCTTTTTTGTTTTTTTTTTAGTTAATTCAAGTTTGTACCATATTGACTGAGCTTCTAAGTTAGAGGGCCTGTACCTAAGCTCAGATGACTATGCATCTCCTGATTTGCAGTCTTCTTGCGTGGGGGTAGTAAGACAGATTTATCAAGGTACCGGTGGAGTTGTGGTCAGATAGACCAATGAACCACTGTCATACCTTGTCTGACTATATGCATCATCTCTTTTCCCCTCTTTTCAAAATAGGCATCTCTATCTTCAGTAGTTTTAGCTGATGTAGTCTTGCTTTCTTCCACAGGCAGGAGTCTGCACCTCTGAGATGTGTCACACATGAGATTCATCTTACAGAAAACTGAGAACTAAACAAAACCTGTTTAGTTTGCAAAGTAGCCGATGTTTCAGTCCGTAAAAACCTCTAGTGCTGAAACACCTGGCAGTGAAGCCCCCCCAACACAGAACGAAGTACTGACAGCCAGAGACACGGTGGCAAATCAGACCTATATCCAACCTCCAGCCTTCAAACAGCTTCTGAGAAGTCAAGAGAAGTCAATGTGATTCATGGGACTTCCAGGCAAACCTCACCAGCAGCAGCTTTCTTAAGACTCTGGCTAGAGCTACTAAAAAAATTACTTTCAGCTTCTGTTAGTTTTTTCTCAGTCTCCTTCACATTTGTTACCTTGGGTCAGAACCTCAGATTTGTAATCCAGATCGATTGCTTTTGATTTCCTTGCCAGCACCTCACAGACTGCTAGCAGGGTAAGGGCTCTCCTTTTGTTCTCTAGATAGCTCTAAATACTTTTTCTTCTCATGTATAATATGTTCTGCAGTTTATAAATCCAACTAGGTAAAGTGGGATGATCAGTCACATTGAGGCTTATAATTTTGCCTCTGCAACTTACCTTGAGCAGTTTCTTATTCAAGAAGAGAAACAAGCAACAGCAACAACCAACAGAATAATAATTCTGTCTAGGTAGTACCATGCAGGCTAAAATCAGTACAGGTACAAAGATAATGCAGTGTGTCCCTCCACCCTTCCCCCTCTGCTGGGACTTTTTTCTGTTCTGTCATATTGGTAAATCACAACAGCATTATTCCAGCTTCTAAGAAAACCTGGAAATGAGTAATATAAATACTTAGCTCATTGTAAGGGCAGAACTGAAAAGAAGACTGTAAAAACAAACACAAAAGCAAGGAAAAAAAGGCATTGATTACCTTTGCTTTGGTAAAACAAGTAAGTTTTGCATTCTTTTGTATAAGATGACATTTTTGTCATATATTCATGCATGCTTATCTGTAGTACTCAACAAGTTACTCTTCAGCTATTTTCTGGTTTTATAGTGTGATTTCATAGCTTCTTCCCATAACTTGTTTGCAGTTGTGCTCCTTCTGTCTAAATAAAGCAAAGATTCTTCTAAAATCCTGCATCTTTACTTTTATCTGGGAACTAGTCTTACCAGTATGTCTTTCAGACTTCTAGCTCCACTGTTTAAAAGTGATAACACTAAAAGGGAACATTATAGTGATTATAGAGGAAAATTCAAATCTCTTAACTGGTTAGTACAGGACATGTAGGTATCTAAACGAGGAAAAGACAGTAAAATCAAATGTTGTTAGACATCTGAAGATGCTGCAAGGATAGATGAGATTGTGGATCATGGATGTTTAAGTGTTTCATATGTGCCCTTAAGAGGCAAAAGGTGTATTGTGCTATTCTACCACTTGTATATTGATGATTAAATTGCCTTATTATGTGTCTGGTGCCCAATGCGAGCCAACACAAACCTCTCAGAGGCATGCAGCAGGTGCAGTGGTGCTGGATGGCTTCCGAATGCCATCTCTCCTGGATATATCTGCCCAGTGAAGGGGACCAGGATGTCTTGACAGGAGTGTCCTTGGCAATGCCTTGCTGTTTATGGCTGGGAGATGGGGTTGAACAGGCTCACAGAGAGGCCAGACAGCTGCTTCTCAGATTTATCCCTACCAGTGCAGTGGGAGTGCTTGTAAGACAATCCAGAGGCAGACCTACTGACTAGGCAGCAGGACTTGGGAATTCCCTTCAAGGGACCTGTCAGGTCCCTACCTGAAGCCATAGGTGCCTCCCAGTGGAGGCTTGCAGCCTTGCCTGATGGACATACTGGCAGCACTTCTTATTGGGAGCGGCGAGTTAACCAACTCAGCTAATTTTTCTGCATATATTTGAATGTCAAAAACAGTGCTGATGCAACAGCAGTTGCAAAATATGTAAAGTACGGCTTACTGCTTTAGCCTAATTCAAAGCCAATCAAAAGGACTCTATAGAAGACAGCAGCTAAGACAAGGCTCTTGTGGTGCACTGAAATAAAAGTCACTGCTGTGCAAATCAGTGAGTTGGTGGTCTTGGTGGTCTGCTTTGATACTGGCTAGTGTTGAGTCATGAAGCACGTCTGAAGAGTTCTGTTCTGCTGTCTGAGCTGAGAGCAGTGCCAATGAGGGTGAAGGTCAGAGTGGCTCCTCAGTTTTTGAGAACAGTTTTTGAGGTTCAGTGTTTGAGGACCTACCTCATGCAGCCTGTGGATGCCTTGGAGGTCTTTCAAGAAGCAGAGGATCCCAGAGAACAAAAACAAGGCATTTCTTGAGGAAATGAAAGGTGAGATAGGGCATAAAGGAAGAGCTGACCAACCACACGAAGAAGCTCTTCAGGTGCTAGAATAAGTTAACAACCATACATTTCTTGTCACTGCTACAACTGCATGAAATTTATTTCTGGGTTTTTTTCTGAATACATTTTAACATACATACCCCAAAATGTCTGGTCTAGCCCCACTGAAGGAACTAGGAACAGTTGTAAACTTTTTCCAAAAATTAGTTCATAGTGACAGTTCATCTTTCACTTACATCAAGTACATTTACTATGGTTTTCAAACCTGTAAAATATATTTTTCTTGAGATTTACACTGAGCTTTTTGTTTGGCTCAAGTTTGACTCCCCCAGTTTGTCTTCTGGCCAACAATTGAAGCAGCATCCATCATGCAGCTCTTTTGCTAGACCTGACTCTTTCACCTTCTGTCAAAGTAAAACCTCAGGACTCTGGGAGTTTGCTGGTTTACCTAATCCTGTTGTGCTTGCCCATTCTAGAGTCAAGAGCAGGGCAACTTCTGGGGCTAAATTCACTGACTACCTTCTTAGTTTAAAACATCCAAAAGGGAATTTCGAGATTTTGGTTACCCAATTAATCTACCCATAAGCTCCCAACTGTCCTTCTGGTGCTAATGCCCCACAGTGAGGTTTTTTTCACTATAAAAAAGTGACTGGTTATGCCCATGGATTCAGTGCCATGTCTGCAGGTTAGCTGCATTAGTCTGAGTTGCCTTACTAACTCTCCTTATAAAGGTCTCAGTTAATTTCACGTGTACAGAAGAGACAGGCATTTCCAGCTAACTGGAAGCTGCAGCTAGGTTATTCCTCTGTGGCTTTGGATTTCCTTGCCTGCATCTCAGGCTGCTGGCAGGATCAGGGCCTCTGCTTTTGGAAGGAGGGAGGAGACCTCTGCAAGATGCTTCATCTGTCACTCAGGCTGGAAGTTCAGTAGTTTATTTTCTTCCCCTTTAATCTATATCCTATAAAAGGTCTAGAATTTAAGCACACCCTAGTTAAGAATCTTCACTTTCTTGCTTCTGCCTTGGAGCTGCACTCTGTCAGTATGAGCTGCTAAGATCATTTCTTTAAAACTGCAGAAATAGGAAGAGAACTTTGCAATCATCTCAGATCTATTTTGTCACATTAGCCTTGGGCTTAAACTTACATGTCAGGCCAACATCCCAATCTATCCTGCTGCCCTAGGGACTCTGTCTTGAGTGTGAAGTGAGCCAGGTAAGTCAAGGAACAGCAAAGCATTGGACGATACAGCTGGCTGAAGTTCAGCTCCTGTCTCAACAGGGCCCATGGCCATAATCATCTTCCAACAATGTCCTGTGAGGATCTCTATATAACACTGGATTAACTCATCCACTTTAGAATACTAAAACAAAATTAATGGAAATGGTGATATTCTAGGTGTAAAATGTTGTATTTAGGAGTCCCTAGACAGTGCATCATTACAGCCAGAGACCTGGCCCAGGGGATGAGTCTGAGACATTCATGGTGTGTGAGTCACCAAGTAAGAAAAGTAGCTGCCAGAGATGGAGATAGCTATGAATGAAATCCAGAGGAAATACAGAAGGCAAAGTGTATAAGAATTGTCCAAGCATACTTCTGTTTGAATTACCAGAAACTTCTCCTGAGTGGAGACTAACTAATTCGCAGAGTTTTGCACAGTTGCACGCCACAGACCAGCAGTGGAGCTTGAACCACAATGTGCTCACTCAGCTAATGGCCATGGCTCCAATTGTTACTACAATTTCCTTTGCTGCATCAGCTGACAACATATATCTGTGCCTGCCTAAGTGCAGTTATATGAGACTGCAGGAAGTCAAGATTAAAGCACTAAAGTATATTTGACAACCAAGGCAGATTGACAGATATAAGATCCATATATTGAGCAATCTAAGAAATATACATGGCAATTTTTGATCAAAATCATCAGAGGCAAAGGGCCAAACTTTCATGTGCTTTTTGCATGAGAGACAATAGGTCCTGGGGTAGTTAAAAAGAGCCATGATATGTCAGGAAACTAAGAGAGCAGGGACTGCTATGAGACTGCCTAACAGATATCCTGCTGTCACTGGGAAAGAAAATTGGGCTGTGGAGACAAGATAGAGAGCTGCACTAAAGCTACAAACAGGAGAGAGTGCTGAGCCTGCAGGAGAAACAGAAAGTGTTTTCTTTATCCTATCTGGCAATCCTAACAGGAGCAGTGTAGGCTTACCCAGCTGGGCTAGGACTGTGAAATAGTCACTAGAGTAACAGACTCTGTGTGGCAGAATGAGCTCTTTGGTCTTTCTGTTTTACAAATAAAAACAAGCATTTAATGTCGATCTTGAGACCCAGTGTTAATACTTAGTATGCTCAGTATCTTCCCTTTTACAGTACTTGGTATGCACAATATCCCCCCCTTTACTCAGTGCTGTTGGATTCTTGGATGATTAAATAACTGATTTCAGGCAACTGACTTTAACCAAATTTTTAAAAATTTGATTTTGATTGCTGTGTTAAAGAGTCACAAGTCAATGAATGGCCAGGCTACTAATGAACATTCAATAAAAATATAGAACAATCCCTCGTCTGCATAGGCTAAAGCCATCTACTTATATTCTCCATTCCCACATCCCCACAGCTAACCAGCTAGTGAACTAAACTTGGGGGTTTACAAGCACTAGTGTGTACATTGTGCTATCTTTGCAGGCAGGATTTCAAATATTATTTGTTTTAGCATCCCAAGCACAACAATACAGGGTTTTTAACTAAACTTTGTATTTAACTGCACACATGTGTGCATATACTGCAGGTGCATAGGAGGTGGCTTGTAACTCTGGATGGCATGAACCAAAGTAGTACCTTCTGTTCAGGAAAAATCATACATAGTGAACCATAGGAAGAAATATTCCAAAGCAACAGAGTACCACAGAGTGCTTTGAGAAAGCCAAGGCTCTCTAGAACATCAAAGGACAGAAAAGCCAAGTATAAGTTTTTCATCAATGAATTAATATGTTGTCAAAGGTCTGACCACTGCTAACATGTCTTTGTATGGAAGAGGAACCACATCGGCTTTTATCTCACTCCCTGAGCACCAAATCATCTTTTCTGCCTACATTAAATATCCACTGAACTAATCTAAACCTTCTGTAAATGTCTCTCTTCCTTAAAAGAAAGGGGTTTTCTGAATTAGTTCTGCCTGCATTTTTATGAACCAAGATAAATGTGAGTTGTTAACACATTTTTCAAGCACTTACTCAGGTTTTCAGGCTTGAAAAATCAAGCTAAGTACATCAGTAAGAAGTCTGCATACAGCACACACAGCATCTCTGTCACTGCACTGTAATTCCTCCACTCTGGGATTAAATTCCAATGGACCCTGTCCTGCACGTCTTACAGAAAGTAACAGAAAGAGGGGCTATATGAAAAGATAGAATTTGGCATGAGAATGAAAGATCACATTTAAGGGACTGATATTTCTCTTGATTCCTATCATACTTAGCTTGTAATTAGTTGCTGAAGTGCTGGGATAGAAAGGAAGAAGTCCAAGAGGTCTGTTAGGTCTGCCCAAAGCTCTTGCTTTGGTCTGATCAAACTCCTTTCTGGAATCAAAAATCTATGACTCTAAGCAATTGTGTAAGAAGTTCATTAAACTTCTTTTTAACTACTGCTTATAAAGAAAACAATAATTCTCCTGTGAGCAAGGAGAATTATATCTGCATACACAAATATAGATGTTTTCTGATACTGTATTGGGTTTGTGGGGCCAGGTGGAGGGGGGCTGGAGGAGGGCTACAGGGTGGCTTCTGTGAGAAGCAGCCAGAAGCTTCCCCCATGTCCGACAGAGCCAATGCCAGATAGCCATCTGGGATGGCTCCAAGATGGACCCATCACTGATCAAGGTTGAACCCTTCAGTGATGGTGGCAGAGCCTCTGTGATAATATATTTAAGAACGAAAAATAGTTATTGTGCAGAAGTAACTGTAGCCAGAGGAGAGAGGAGTGAAAATATATGATAAAATCAATTCTGCAGACACCAAGGTCAGTGAAGAAGGAGGGGGAAGAGGTGTTTCAGGCACCACAGCTGATATTCCCCTGCAGCTTGTGGTGAAGACTATGGTGAGGCAGGCTTGTCCCCCTGCAGACCATGGAGGTCCATGGGAGAGCAGAGATCTACCTGCACCCCGTGGAAGAGATCCATGGTGGAGCATGTGGATGCTCGAAAGGTTGTGACCCCTTGGGAACCCTGTGTTGGATCAGGGTCCTGGCAGGGACCTGCTGACCCATGGAGAGAGGAGCCCACACTAGAGCAGGTTTTCTGGCAGGACTTGTGACCCCATGGGGAACTCACACTGGAACAGGCTGTGCCCAAAGTACTGCACCTCATGGAAGCAACCCCAAATATGTAGGCAACAATAGACACAGAAGTACTGGGTCTGACAGCATCTCACTCTCCATCTAACACCCTTTCAGTGGCTTCCAGTGGTGCAGCAAGTGCTACACAAAACCTTTTGTGACTAAATCCAACTTTTCTCAATATTCCACTTCCTTGCAGGGCTTTTGCATTGTCCTCAGCCTTTATATCCCTGTGCCCTGCCTGAAGGTGTTTGAGAAACACCTTGATGCCTCTGGCTAGCTGTGTGGCCCCAAGGGATGGCACAGTTTCCTCTCCTCTACAGGTTTTCCTCAGACCGGGAGGGTAGCCATCAGGATGAAGAGCAGCCTTCCATCCTGCTTCCCTTTTTCATGGGCCCTTTCACAGGAACATGTTAATATACAATAACCAAGGAAGCGTTTTAAACATCTGTGCTGCCCATTCACCTATTTAAGCCAGAATTTCTAAACGGGGTCTGCCCTGCCTGGTGTGAAGTGCACTGACAGTTCGGCAGTGACAGCTGGCTACTAGAAGACATTATCTACTGAATTAGTAGCATTTCCAGACCCATGAGACATGGGTGTAGTTTCAGCCTACAAACTCTAAATGAAATTAACAAAACTTCTGTTCATATTCAGCCAGAGGTCTGCCAAGGGGGCCAAGAAGGCTGATGGCCTCCCAGATTCAAAATATTATGGCCACCAGGACTAGGGAAATGATTGTCCGTCTGTATTTGGCACTGGTGAGGCCACACCTTGAGTACTGTGTCCAGTTCTGGGCTCCTCACTTCAAGAAAGACACTGAGGTGCTGGAGCACGTCCAGAGAAGGGCAAAAAAGTTGATGAGGGGTCTAGAGAGTAAGTCCTATGAAGAGCAGCTGAGCAAGCTGGGGTTGTTTAGTCTGAAGAGGAGGCTCAGATACTTTATCACTCTCTACAGCTACCTGAAAGGAGGTTGTAGCCAGGTGGGAGTTGGTCTCTTCTCCCAGGCAATTAGTGATAGGACAAGAGGACATAGCCTCAAGCTGTGCCAGGGGAGGTTCATGTTGGACATCAATAAAAAATTTTGACTGAAAGGGTGGTTAGACATCGGAATGGGATCCCCAGGGAGGGGGTGGAGTCACCATCCCTGGAAGTGTTCAAGAAACAACAGAATGTGGCACTTAGTGGTTTGGTTTAGTTGACAAGGTGGTGTTCGGTGAAAGGCTGGACTCGATGATCTTGGAGGTATTTTCCTGCCTTAATGATTCTATGATTTTATTATTCTCAGGGCGCACGGCAGGCTGCCAAGTGCCTGGGCTTTCCTTGTCAAACCCTCTCTCTACTCTTTTCCCAATGAGTGGAAGAAAAAAGAGCTAAGACCAAAAGAGCCTTTCCTATAGAGAAATGCAGACCTGCTTTAGAAATCACTGGTGCCATTAGAAATCAGTTTTCAAGCAAGATCCAGCTTTGAGCAGGGAACAGTGGTATGTTTTCAGCTCCTTGGTGCCTGCAGCACTGCGGCGGGATCCCTGGCCCAGTAGGGGGCAATCCCAGCAAATAACTCAGAAATCAGTGCGGTTGCTGGGGTTCAATTCCCTTGCAAAAGTAAAAGGTTGAAAAAGTTATGGAGCCGCAGCTACCTGGCTGCCTGCACCACCCTGTGAGTGAGTGTGAGGTGGGAGCTGGGAGCATGGAACGTCAGGAAATGGCCCTATTTCTGCCAATTTTGAATCAGCTTCTGATCTGAGTAACTCTGTGCTTTCCAAAGGTTTATGGGATCAAGACCTCCTGGAAAGAAGACTTCTGAAAAGCAGCCAAATTCTGCAGACATGGGAATATGGAAAGATCCTGGGAGAACGGTTTTATTTTTTTGCACTCCTCACTTGTACGACTTCAAATCTTTTCTAGGCCTGCCTGGAAGAATATTTGCAAGTAAGAGAAAATCAGAGCAGCTTAGTAGTCAGACAGTTTCTGAGTGCTTATTTCCACTACTAAATGAAGTGACTCGCTTCTAAGCTTCCAAGTACACTGAGTGTACTTTCCCACGCGCTGGTATCAGCAAACATTTTTACTGTAAAGCATATTAGCTAGTCATAAGCTTTCTTTTCTGTAAAATAATGCAATGTGTACAATCCCCTGCTCATCTACATAGGTATTTGTTTTTTTGTTATTCTAGGTAGTCGATTAGCACTGAAAGCCAGAGATACCACAGAAATCATGCAACACCAAGTGTCACTGTATCACTTTTCTATATAGAAGGGAACTTAATTATTCTTAGCAATATAAACATACATGTTATATCACTGACAAAAAGACATACCTATTTGAGGTAATGTTCCAAGAAGGCATTTGATGTTCTCTCCATCAGCAGCACAATTGCTCAGCAAAGGAGTTAAAACAGTAGACAGTACAGTAGACAAACTGGGCAGAGACAGAGCCACGGATGAATGCTGTAAGGTCTGCAGTCTCTTGGCCAGCCAAAGGTGATTAACAACAACAAAGACTTGTGTACTGTTCCTTAAAAGCTGCTGCAGGAAAGCAGGCTGGACAGGTCAGAGACAATTCCAGGAAGCACCATTAAGCAGAGTTCTATAACATTAGGAGAGGGGACTCTTCTAGTGACGCCCTTTGTTCCATGCAAGAAAAAAGTGATTGCCTGTGGTATCTTGTGATTGTCACACAGGCTATAATTTATCCCACACTACCAACGGGTTCAGAAGGGAATATTCAATGGTCTTTGAGGTACATCTTCCCATATTTTATCTCTGACTTTTAGTGACAAGATAGCATGAACAAGAGCCCTCAACAAAGGCATAAAATTGCTGTACTCATTTCTTCACCCCATCTTTGGAGCAAATCTACTAAAATGCAAGTCTTCAAGTAATGATTTACCCCAACCCTCCTACAAATATGTATGTATGTATGTATACAAATACATATATGTAACGTATATATGTATGTATTCCATACCATTTCTCTAAGCATCCTGGTGCATTATGTCTTATGTATGCTCATCAATGTACAGTCAGTTCAAATGTTAATGAGATTTAAAAATTGTTTAAAACTGAGTTCATGATCAGGTACTTTGCTGGCTCATTCAGCACTACTCCTTTATTTCACAGTCAACCTAATGTGAGTTAAAACATATCAGATCATCAAGCTCATCTCATAAACCCTAGAGAAAAGGAAATAATCACTAGAGAACCAATTCAATATCAGTTGGCTATTTAATTAATTAGTAGAACAAGAAAGATGAATATAAAATTTCTACTAGGAATAATTTCTACAGAAATCAGTAATACCACTGATACATTGATCATATAATGAAGCTTGGTTTTATAAACTCTTGCACTGTAATTTTTATTTGAAGACTTCTTCACAATATTTTTTAAACCAATTAAGCAAATATTTTTGCTTCTTATCACAGTGTGTCATTACTTGGCCTTCTCTTATTTAGGAAAAGCAACACAAAGAAAAGTGTAATACTGTCAATGATACAGTGAAATGACTGCATCATTTTGAAATATGAATATATTACAAGCATGCCTTTTCAAACTATTGTAGTTGTGCACTGTGTATGCCGTTTTGCTGTGCACAGTGACTTTTGCTGAGGGCTTTGGACTGTAGCAAGAAAATATTTTACTCACATGTATAATCATGAAAATATGTACTAATATTTTGTTGCTTTTTGTCATCCACTACTGAAAGAACAAGGAAGGAAAATACTGTCTTTTTCTCATTGGAAGGAAAGGGATGTAAAGAATAGACCAGAAACAGCTAGATTATTGGAAATGCCATGATGTGAAGATTCACAGAGAACTGCAGAGGTGGATTACTTCTACTGTTGCATTTAAAAATTAGATATTAAAATTATAATTGTGTAAATAAATTTATGTTCTCATACCACTGCAAAAGTGAAGAAATGAAAAAAAAAAAAACAAAGAAATCACTGTTTTCAGTTAATCTGGATTTTTTTTTCTGGGTAATATTTGCTTGGGGGAAAAAAAAGTACAAATGTATTGAGTTACAGCCAGCCATTATATGCTCACAGAATTGAAGACTGGCACTTGTCTGTCCCCTCCTCATGTGGAATTGCCCTTCCCCAGGCCAGGTGTATTCATAGTGCTCTTGTTTTCTGATGTGTTCCCATCTCCTTCATATTAATTACAGTGAGGCACATGGCAGTGGTTCTTGTCACGCCAGGCCAGAAGAAACTCCTTGCCATCAAGCTGTGTATGTCAGGTGCAATACAAAGGTCAATGGACGTGCAGAGCCTTGGACATGAGCTGTGTCTGAGGCTGTGCCAATGGGATTCACCTGCCTTCTTAGAATCATAGAATCATAGAATCAGCCGGGTTGGAAGGAATCTCCGAGATCATCAAGTCCAACCCTTGAACCAACGCCGCTGTGGTTGCTAGACCATGGCACTAAGTGCCACATCCAGCCTCATCTTAAAAACCTTCAGGGACGGAGAATCCACCACTTCCCTGGGCAGACCATTCCAATGCCTGATTACCCTCTCTGTAAAGAATTTCTTCCTAATATCTAACCTAAACCTCCCCTGGCACAGCTTACGACCATGCCCTCTTGTCTTGCCTGGGAGAAGAGACCAACCCCCACCTGGCTACAACCTCCTTTCAGGGAGTTGTAGAGAGTGATGAGGTCTCCCCTGAGCCTCCTCTTCTCCAGGTTGAACAACCCCAGCTCCCTCAGCCTTTCTTCATAGGACTTGTGCTCAAGTCCCTTCACCAGCTTTTAACACAGATGGACATCTGAGGTTGAGGGATTGGCCTTGAAGTGCTTTATGTTTTTGTACAAAATGTTCTTTAGAAGAAAAAAAAGTTGAATCTGCATTTATGCCTGCCATTGGTTTCTCAGCTTGCCTCTCTGTGGACAGACAGGCCTTGCAGCAAATATAGCCCATGCTGTTGACAAAATGTATAAAATGTGGCAGATCACAAAGAACCAAGTTAATGCATGGATTGTGGAATAATCTGCTTGGTTCTCTGAGAATATCTTCTCATGGCATTTGCAATTTAAAAACGTCCTGGCTTCTGGAGGCTTTTCTCTTCACAGTCTAGAGTGTCTTATATCTAGGGTAGAACATGTCAGTCCCAGCACTTCCATGATCGAGTCTGGTCATCCTGTGGTCCATCTTAAAGCCTTGCCCCTCTTCATGTAGTGCCTGCTGGGGTTCTTACTGCTGCTGAGAGGATGATCGTTAAACTTTAATTTCCAAGTGTGATCTCCTCTGGTAGGTCCACATCTCCCCAGAATCCAGGCAAATCATATCCTTAACCCCAGCTCAGCTGGGGTCACATCCAATGGGGAGTGTGAACGCCTCCTCCTCATGGGCTCTCTCTGCCTTCAGGGCAGTTACTCAGTGAGCAACAGGTTCATGACATAGTGCAGGTAATCTTTATTGCACCAGGGAGATACCTGGCATCAAGGAGGAAAGATCCAAACTTGGTGAGGGTGCCTGCTCAGAAAGGAGAATACGAACAACAAAGGAATGGTGAGTTTGGACCACTGTAGGGAGGAAGGAGAGGTAAAGAAAGGTAAGTGAAAAAACTGACTTTCTCATGGATTGTGGAAGTGAGATAGTTGATCCAGACAAAAGTTAGAAATACTAATTTAAAAATAATATTTTGAGGGGCAACTTTGGGCAGAGTTAAGTGGTTCAATGCTTTGAATTAGGTGATGATGTCACTTCTGTTATGAATGTCATTTTTCCTTGGAAGGAAACACTCAGGGTTTTTCATACAGCCACTAAGCCTGGGAACAGTTATTGCAATACACTGGAACAAGCACGGAAACATTTAGGCAGAAACTCTGTTAGTTTTATACAGTCAAATACCTAAAGTCTCTTCTAGAAGCTGGTTGACTCCCCGGTTTTCTCACAGGGCTTACCCACAGGCAGTGAATTGGGCTCAGTGTTTTGTGGTTGCATTCTACCTTTGAACTTGGTAATTCTCTCATCTCTTAATCTTCTTTTCTGTAGGAACTGGCAGCCTGCCTGGCTTTAAGCAAAAGCACTGGCAATGATTTTGCATTTTGTGTGGGGGTTTTTTTCTTTAATTTTTAGGGCACTGCTCAGTCTTGAATTTTGGATCTTCTTATCTGATATTCAGCTGCAATGACAGAAACAGGGAAGAAAACAAGTTACAGTCAGTCCAGTTTGTCTCACAGACAGAAGCAGTTATTCCTCAGACTCCTATGAATCGCAAGATTTCCTCAATTGGCTTTTGGGAAAAACGACAGTGACAGCTATATATCACAGCTGTCTGTTGTGGCATGAGGAACAGGTATTTCCAAGGACCACAGCTGATCCCTGGGGACATTGCATACAAGATTCAAGGTATCTGTCCTCTGATTAGATGTTGTGCTCTGCTTCCTCCTGCGTAGACCTGGGACACACAGCAGTCTTCCTTGCCTGTGTCAGTTTACTTCCAGGTCAGACATGTTCAACTCACATTTGGGCTTTCTGTTCTTCAGGTTCTTTCTCCATGTTGTGACATAGGTTTTTGCTGGCAGGTTTTAAAATGTATGTTTTGAGACATAAGAGAAACTCTGGAACATCTTTGAATTAAATCAGAATTGAGATCTTCCTTCCTGAAGCCACAGGTTTTTGAGCACTGCTTTGTTATGGGAGCTCACTTCCTTAGAAAATCCCCTCAGAATCTTTCCCCAGACTACTAAAAAAGAGAAAGAAATCTTTAATCACTCTTCCTGTGTGGCCTCTGAAGGACTTTGGCACATTGCCTCAGGGTCAAATCTGTCTCTGCTCCCTAAAATACATCCTGACTCTGATGTGGTTCCTAATTCCCTCCATCCAGTAAGGTAGCTGAACCTCTTCCTTGCAGTGCAGAGGAGGATTTTCAAGGGTACGAAGAACATCTACATCACTCCTGCAGCATCACATGGAGTAAATTCTTATCAGAAATACTGTGGATGAAAATAGCATTGACTGTATGATGACAACATTGTTTTTGACCTTGAGATTTACTTTCCTATTCTTTAATGTTCCCACTCCTTTAAAGTGATAAAGACCATACAAAATCCTTCACTATTTTATTTGTTTCTTTTTTTAAACAGAATCAGCCACATCTCAGCAATTCCAATCCAATCTGCATGCACTAATATACCCTGGCAAACTGAAGATAGAACGTCTATCTTCAGTTTGCCAGGGTATATTAGTGCATGCAGATTGCATGGAAGACAAGCTAGGTTTTCCCTTGCTCTACAAGCAGGCTCACCCCACTGTGTCTGGCACAGGGCAATGAAGGGATTGGAATTGGTGGTGGATGGAGGGGAAGGGCCTGGCTGCTGTAATGGCTGCAACTGCCCTACTGCATCAGAGACACGAATGTATTGGGACAGGAGAGGTGCCCTGCTGGGTCACAGCCAGATGACCAGCTTTATCTCTGCCAGTGTCAGAGGTGGTGTCTGAGAAGCACAAATGGGCCTAGCTTCATTTTGTATTCCATCCTCCTACATGTCCCCAGCACCATGACTGTTGTATTACAGACGTTAGAAAGACTATCCCAGCCTAAAACTTTCAGGAACTCCTTGTGGACTTGTTCCATGTGAATTCTGTTGAATCTACTGACTACTGCAGCTTGTGGTGCGCTGTTGGGAACTAGGCGAACTACCTTCAGACCTTCGTGATGCAGTCATCATCACCTTGTATAAGAAGAAAGGTACTAAATCAGACTGCTCAAATTACCGTGGTATTACTCTGCTCTCCATTGCTGGCAAAATCTTGGCAAGAATACTTCTGAACAGACTAATACCCGCTATAGCAGAAGAAATTCTACCTGAAAGTCAGTGTGGTTTCAGAGCCAACAGGAGCACCACAGACATGATATTTGTTCTCAGACAACTGCAAGAGAAGTGTAGGGAACAGAACAAAGGTCTCTATGTAACCTTTGTCGACCTCACCAAGGCTTTCGATACTGTGAGCAGAAAAGGTCTGGCAGATTTTGGAACGTTTAGGTTGTCCCCCCAAGTTCCTTAAAATGATCATCTTACTTCATGAGGATCAGCACGGCCAAGTCAGATATGGCAACACACTTTCTGAGCCCTTTCTAATAAAGAATGGTGTGAAACAAGGCTGCGTTCTCGTTCCTACCTTATTCACAGTCTTTTTCAGCATGATGCTCCAAAGGGCCACGGCAGACCTCGATGATCAGGATGGTATCTACATTCGATATCGTACTGATGGAAGCCTATTCAACCTAAGGCGACTGAAGGCCCACACTAAGACCCTAAACCATCTTGTCCGGGAGCTGCTTTATGCTGATGACGCCGCCCTTGTTGCCCACACAGAAGCAGCCCTGCAGCGTTTAACATCCTGCTTTGCAGATGCTGCTGAGCTCTTTGGGATGGAAGTCAGCTTAAAGAAGACTGAAGTTCTCCATCAACCTGCACCTCAGGAAGTCCTCCATCATCCCCACATCACCATCGACCAGTCAGAACTCAAATCAGTCCAACAGTTTAATTACTTAGGCAGCCTCATCTCCTCAGATGGTAAGATTGACGGGGAGATAGACAATAGGTTAGCGAAGGCATATAGTGCTTTTGGAAAACTCCATAAAAGAGTGTGGCGTAATAAACACTTGAAGAAAAGTACCAAGATCAGTGTTTACAGAGCCATAGTGCTGTCTACTCTTTTATATGGTTCTGAATCATGGGTCATCTACCGCCACCACCTGCGTCTCCTAGAACGCTTCCATCAACGCTGCCTCCGTACAATCCTAAACATCCACTGGTCAGATTATGTGACCAATACATCTGTTCTTGAACAGGCAGCAATCACAAGTATTGAGGCCATGCTACTGAGAACGCAACTGCGCTGGGCAGGGCACGTCTCCAGGATGAAGGACCACCGCCTCCCTAAGATCCTGCTTTATGGTGAACTTGCCTCCGGCTGCCGCAAGAGAGGAGCCCCGAAGAAAAGATACAAGGACTCCCTGAAGCAACAACTCAGCCTCGGGCATATTGATCACCATAACTGGTCTACTCTGGCCTCTAATCGGGAGGCCTGGAGACAGACCATTTATAACGCTGCTGATGCTTTTGAGAAAGCACGCAGGATCACTCTTGAGGAGAAAATACAACGCAGAAAGAATCGAGCCTTGCAGAATATACCATCTAAGGAGTCTTTCAGCTGTGTCTTTTGCAACCGGACTTGCCTTTCCCGTATTGGCCTTTTTAGCCACCAACGCGCTTGCAAGAATCGTGGGTAGAGCCCTTCCCAAATCTTTGTTCGCGAAGCCTAGCCATGAGTGAGTGATGAGTGAGTGACTGACTACTGCTCATGTCATGAAGCCCTGCAATCCTTTTCGGTCCCTGTATCAGTTTGGCTTGGCTCTCTTGCCAAGTCCAAGCTGTCCCCTCGTCCCTACTGCTCTTTGAAGTGAGGAAAAAAAAATGAACCACAGAAAAACTGAAAGAAGCCAGAACAAACCGGGATTATATCAAAAATATATATTTACATATATTTACAATTATATATACAATTTGAATATATTGTACATACAATAGGGAGCTCCCGAGGGGAAAAAGGGAAAACGGAGGGGGGAACAGGGATAAACAAACTAAAACAAATATCTTCCAAATATACACTGTTAATAGAGAGCTAGCGAATAAATAAAAAAACTAATTAAATACTTCCCTGAACGAGACAGCAGAACTGTGTGAAGCACCAACCAACTCCCCACGCCTCCTGGAGATAACGGCAGGTCTAAGCAGGCAGGCCTTGGCCTATACAAGCAAAGATCGTCTGCGGAGAGACCTGTTGTCTTCAGCCACCGGAAGAGAGAAGAGCGCGAACTCTCTTATCTGCACCTTATTTATATGTTGTGTTACGCTAAAGGATGATATGGAATACTTCCTTAGATTTCTGACCCCCGTTGCTAAGGAAGGCCTAAAAAATCCAAAAGCCAACCGACTACAGTCCTTTCCAACTCAGGATATTTTATGATTCTATAATTGTTACGACCCACCCCAGGAAAAGGGGAGGGGGGGTAACTCAGGTTTTTATCAGTAATTCCCTTGGGGTGGATTAAAGTGAAACGACACTAAATAATCGGTGTCCGAAAATATATATTGACAAAGTTTATTTTAAAAATATATATAGGTAGGGTTCATTTTAACAATTTTGTTTCAACAGGTATGTTAGCATTTTGGGTGTTGTCATCTATATCATTTATAGCAATATGGCATAGGGATAACTTCAGGGGGGAAAATGCATAAGGGAGAGAAAGGAAAGACAGGGTAAGGGTAAGGGAGAGTAAGGGAAAGAAAATATGAGGGTGGAAAGATGCATATAGTCACCGCCCACAGGGTCCAGCGATGACACCTGGCAGTTGCCGCTTCCATGTCCGTCAGCTGAAGTGGTGGCCTTGATCCGCTGGGGGTGAAGGAGGGAAGCCCCCACACTCCAAGAAGCTATGAGTTATTATATCCATGGATTGTGTCCCGGGCCATGCCTCGAGCCTCCAACCTCTCCCTGGGCCTGCGCAGAACTTCTGAGTCTGGCCTGGTTCCTGCCTTTCAAGATTGGCAGAGGGGGAGATGGGCCCAATTGACCATCAGAGGTGTAAGGCAAAAGTCAAAAGCCTGCAAACTCCTGGAATGCATAAATCATTAACCATTTCAGTCTCTGACAATAATAGTACTTGTATAGAGGGACTTTGTGAATAACATGTCTGCATTAATTTTTTTCACAATCTTGTATGTGTTGAGCACCTCCTTGGTGGGTGAATTATAGTTGCCTTATGAGAACAGACTAGAAGGCTGGGCTCCAGTGCCCCATTCAAAGAATGGTCATGTTCTTACCTCTCCTTGTAGGGCAGCTGTCCCACCTCTCTGCCCCCTGGCTGCCCCTGTGCATGTCTCTCCTGAGATGGGCACACCAGAACCGCTGGAGATGTGGGTGTGCCAACATGAGAAACATGTAGCACCAACCCTCCATCCTGTTCTCAGCAGTGTTGCTATTGATAGGCAACATTTTATTGGCTTTCTTGCTTGCTGCTACACATAGAAACAAGGACTTCAGCTCAAGATCTCCTTCCTGTATTGGTCCTGCCAGTTGCATTCACCAGCATCTGGCATGGTTTAGATTGTGTATCACTGTCCAAAGCTTTGTCCATCTGCAAACCTGGAGATTTCATTGTTATTGATGAAGACCTTGAACAAAACTAGTCCCAGAACTGGTCCACACTGCTGGCTTCTCCTCATCTTAAAAAGTGACTGTTAAATACTACTACTTGCTTCCTGCTCCTTATTCACCTTTCAATCTGTAAAAGAGCCTTTGCTCCAATCCCATGGAAATTTTCTTCTTTAATATTTTTTGGGAACAAACCCAGGCAGTACAAACTGTCAAGACACTGGAACTGATGGGTGGTAGCCTCTACCCTGGTGTGCCTGGTTCTTCAAACAAGCGTTTTGTCACCTGGTGATGCAGGTCTTGCCACGTGGCAGGTAACACCAGCACAGCAGGCACAGTAAAAGCTGTTATTATTGTGAAGATATGAAACAAGGCAAGTGACACAATAAAGAAGACCATCACTGAGAAGAGGAAATTTTAGCTATCATCCAGAAAAGGAAGGAAATAGACAAAGAAAACTGTGGGGTTGGAAGATGCAGCATGTAAAGTTAGTTAGGAAAGCAGCTACCATAAGTTACCAGTGACTGCCATACAGGTACCAGTCAACTGTGAGGTTTCAGAGATGTCCAGTCAGCCTCCCTGGCATTGTCTGAGGAAGTCATAAGCACCAGCAGGTCAGCAGGATTTATGCACTCTGTAATAAAGAAAAGCAGTTATTTAGAATTCTTTTCCACTGAAATTTTCAGAACCTTAATGCTGTGTCAGCTGCAATGGGACATCACCTTCAGTTTAAGACGTCCTACCAACAAAGCAAACAATTGCTCAAAACCCCAAACCCCAGATGTTAGATTTTAGATTTTTTTGGTTACTCAACAAAACATACCAACATGAAGTGGGGCATCAGTGAGAGACAGCCTGAATACCCCTTCTTTGAAAGGGGTAAACAGAGATTCAGCCAAATAAAGTGATCTTTGAGAAAGAAACAGATGTAGAACGTTGTTCATATTGATAAATCTTTATCACACACTTCTGCATAGAATCATAAAATATGAAAAATGATGAAAACAGAAGTCAAAGGCAGAAGTCTATACGAATCATTAATCAATGATAAGGAACAGAAAGATATACGACAAATGAAAAAGCACAGAATAATGACTTTGACACTTTATCACACAAGAGTGGTATATCACTTAATGGTGAAAAGAAAAAAAAAAAGAAAAAAACATAGAAAGGTACATACTAGCCCAGTTGACTCCTGTCATAAACTGTGAGCAGTGAACAAGGACTATTCCCACAACAGAAAATGGGGCAGTTACAGCTGTCTGGGTGGACAACAGTGGAAAGCTCTCAGCAGGTTCAGATTTCATCAGTGTAACAGCCAAGACAGACAGTAATATAGAAATTCATAATAGTAACTTAGGGCAGTCATTGCCAGCCTAGAGATCAAACCGAAATGATATGTGGCTTAAAAAATTGGTGTTTCAAGAAAAAAATATTAGTCAAGGCTTTGCAAAGTTGTACAAGAGAATGAAAATGAACAAAAGGTGTGAGTCGGAATCCCCCAACACCTGTGAAGAAGTTTCCAACATATTGGTAATTCTGCCTAGGTTTCAGATTGCAAATGAAATTATGTGATTTAAAGGCAGAAAGGGACCACCATATTCCCTTGGTTATGATTTCCTGCATAATATAGCTTCAGACTTTCATTCAAGAGAATTTTTTTTAGAAAATCATGTAGTCTTAAGACTTCACATAATGGAGAAACTACTACCTTTCTATTCCATTAATTCGGATTGTTAACTGGCACATACCATAAAGGATATATACACTATAAGAAGGACATGGACCTGCTGGATCAAGTTTAGAGAAGGGCCATGAAGGTGACCAGAGGGCTGTCATCTCCTATGATGACAGGCTGAGAGAGTTGGGGTTGTTCAGACTGAAGAAGAGAAGGCTCTGGGGAGATCTTTTAGTAGCCTTCCAGTAGCTAAAGGGGGCCTATAACAAAGCTGGAGAGGGACCTTTTACAAGGGCATGTAAAGATAGGACAAGGGTGAATGGCTTTAAAATGAAAAAGGGTGAGTTTAGATTAGGTATGAGGAAGAAATTCTGTACTGTGATGGTGGTGAAACACCAGAGCAGGTTGCCCAGAGAAGTTGTAGATGTCCTGTCACTGGAAGTGTTCAGGGCCAGGCTGGATGGGGCTTTGCAACCTGGTTTAGAGGAAGGTGTCTCTGTTCATGGCAGGTGGTTGGAACTAGATAATCTTTGAGGTCCTTTCCAACCCAAACCATCCTAAATTCTTATCAAGTTGATATTGTCCAGTTTTAATTTCTTACTAATAGATTGTGTTGCCTGTCTGTAATATGACATTTTGACTAAATACCTTTATTTCCTGAAAAAGATGAACCTGCATTCTGAGAAATCTTCATTCCCTCCAGATGCTTGCTGACAGTAGTCAAATCACAGTCAGTGGTCTATGAAAGGTAACAAAAACATTTCTAATATATTACTGTTCCACATTGTTGTACCTGATCATTTAATTGACAGCATTCAATTCATGGAGATAAAATTGCTTTTGTCTCTTATTTCTTCTTTCTCTCTTACAAAAATTCTCTTTTTGCCTCCTATAGAAAAAAAAGGTAAAGCTAGATTATTAGTGCATCATATTGCCAGCAGATACTGAAAATTGCATTTTGTCAAGATGTTTCTGGGTGAAATTTGTCTCTCAGTTTGTAGCAGTGCACTAGTAAAGCCTCCCTAGGATGCATGTTATGAGAACACTTTCTATGCAGAGAGGGTAAAGGGGGGGATGTCTTTATAAAGTGAAGTAAACTAGGATGTTCTCTAATACTACTCTTTTTGCTTTTTATAGAAACATCTCCTTCTCCCTAGCTTGTTGCATCCATTAGAGGCACAAATAAACAAGTCAGCAAGCATCTTTGCTCACTTATTACCTTGTTCTTAAATCATCTTGGAAATAGATTCCCTGCCTTAGAAACATCAACCACAGAAACTCATTATATTATATATGATGATCCTGTACCAACCCTCTCTGCCTGCCCTGTCTTGTGTAGGGCACAAGTGTGTCCCAGACATGCCTCTCAAATACACCTGCCCTGCCATCACACCCTCCCACTGGTACCTGAGTGCTGAAACATACCTTTCTGCACAGCTAGCATTACCTTTCTCCTTCCCACTTTTTCCCTATCTCCCCATGCCCTGCACCACAGCCAGCCCTGGCCCCAGACCCTCCACACCTTGGCCCCTTGCTACTGAAATATCTCTTGAAAGTACTGGTTCTCCAACCAAAGAGAAATTTAGTTGGTTAATAATATGTACAAACATAAGTAAGTGGGTTCAAATAAAATCTTATCCCTATTAATTTTGTCTTATTTATGTTTGGAAAATGTCTAGATCAGAAGAGAAAACCTGCTAGTGATATGTCCTTAGTTGGCAAGGCTATATGTCTGCATATCCTCAGGAATAGAAGGCAATTCCATTGAAAGGTAGTTCTGACAAATCCTATTCCTCAAACAGGAATCACCTTGAAGGTCTAAAGACCAAACAGATTTCTTTAGAATACAGTCTCAGACTGAGTCTCAAAATACCTAAGGAAGACCTTTCAAAAAGTGTTTGAGAAACTAAATTTGGACTACAAATTAAGAATGCATTCTATTACTCAGTGTAATTTTATTGCTTTGTTACTAGGGGACACCCAGTCATACAAATGCCCTGAAGCAGCTCTTCACAGAATAAAGAAGTAAATATGGTCATGCAGCTGAACTATTGCATTTGCTGCTAGAAGCCCAGAAACTAGAAAAGAGAACAGCAAACCTTACTCAACACAGAAGCCCCTTTTGGTAAAGGAAAGCCCTTGTTTATATAAATACCCATTTCTAGCAATTTAGAAGCAGCTGCTAACCACAAGTGTTTTAATTGCCACTGCACTATTTCAATTACTAATCTCTGCTTTGTTCCTACCTCTCTATGGATGTGCTGTAAATTATTATAATTTGTTATGATGGACAGCATTAGAATGGCATCTATTAGCGCTTCTATTTAGAGGTCTTCATAATGTCTATTAGCAACCCTTGCAGGTGATGACAATGATGGAGGGGAGGTACACCGTCTACTGTGAGTAGTAATTCAGGCCACTGAGTTCTGAATAATTACTCCTTTTTTTCTTCTTTTTCTGTCTTTTCCCCCTTTTCTTTGTCTCTCTTCCAGACATAAATATCAAAATATGTAAGCAAACTCAGTCATGCTAAAATCCCTGTAATAGGGTTCAGCAGTATTTTACTACACTCAAAATTATTTAAAAAAAAAATTTAGTATTTTACAGACAATGAGTTTCTTATATGTTTAATGATGATTTTTGGTTCTTTGTTTAAAATACTGAAAGAGAGCAAGTTGAGATTTTAAAAGGTAGCAGGAGGCTTGTTACGCAGTGGGTGGCAACACAGAGCAGCATAGAAGAGACAGAGCTTTTCTGCAACCTTAGTGACCCTGCAAGCTGCAAAAATCAATAAGAGAATCAAACCAATTAAGGGATACTGAGAAGTTTACAGAGGCTTAAAATGGAACTCAGGCATACAGCCATTGATTTATTGTCATAAAGTGATCTCAAATAATAGATTTATAATTCATTGTTTGTCATTGGATTTTTTTCTTCTTTAAAGTAATCAAATACAAGGCCCTCTTCTGATGCAGGTGTGTTAGGTAATCATCCTTGTGAAAGGTGCTTTTGTCCTCCTTGCTCTTTAAAATACTTGAGAATCACTTAGACAAAAAGCAAATTACTGAAAATGGTGTATGGCTCAGTAGGTGAGAGCATTATTCTCATTCTATTTCTGTGTGGGTGGGAGGAAATGTAAATGTTGATAAAAAAACTAAAATTGCAAGAAATGGGCTTCCTACTATCCCTTCTTCCCTAGTGATAAATACTTTAGAGAGCATTCTCCTGAGACGTTATGGTCTTCGATCTATACAGAGGATGGCACCAAACCTTACTCATCTTCAGTACATGTCCATTCTCCTAATGACCCAGCAAGTGTAACACCTCTCCCCTCAGCTGCTCTGTGCTCCTGCTCCCTCACAAGACTCCTTTTTTCTCATATGTGCCCAAACAAGATGGTTTCACTCTGAACCACAGGGAACATTGGAGCAAAGGAGGTGTGAGGTTTCCAGGATCTCTAATTACAATGGTGCAGGACCCATCACTTAGTGAAAGTGTACTGGTCCATGGCACCAGCTGTCTGATGTTCAGTTCAATAGCGCTGGTATAGGAGGGGTCTCCTCCTCTGCATGTTTGAACTGGCTTCACACTGCAGAAATTTAACCTCTTTAATTCTGATGTTAAATAGATACACCCTTGAGTGGAAAGGTTCTTCCCTTAGTTTCACAGCTAGCTATGCACGAGTGATAACTGCTTGCAGTCAAGATATCACAGTCATTACACAAGGCAGCTGCCCCAGTTTGCTTTGAAATACCTCCAGATTTTTGGGAAATGTTCCCGAATTATCTCATGTTTCAGCCTCTCTGGCATCCTTCCTGGGTAATGTACTGGCTGCCCTGTCTCATTTCCTGGACAATGGAATCTCCAGCCCAGTGCAGGTACTCTCCCGAGATATGAATTGTCATGTGTAGCCTGCCCCGGACCTCCAAACTTGAAGCTGCTCTGGGATACAGCTGAGCAATTCAGGAGCACTTTGGCAACTGAGTGGCTCCATCCTGTGCAAAAAGCCCTTTCTTTCTTCACTTTGTATTACATTAGAAATGTGTAATTCTACCACAGAGGTAAGATGCAACTGTGTGATCCATGTCTCACTGCCCTCTTTGTTCTGGTATATGACCAGGGAACTCTGTACCTACACCAAAATACGATTTCTACTCTGATCTTTTTCTGATCTCTGTTACTGCTGCCCTGCCTGTGTCCTTTTTCTTCCTGAACAAGATCTATTTGTGGTATGCAATTTCTCTGTCTTGCTAACACAAGCACAGGGGACCTATAGAATAAAATACAGCATAGCTGACAACCATGGTACAGGGAAAGTGGCTATAAAGGCATTGGAGAAGCAACTGAACTAGGATAAAGTATGACTGTGAATGAGGAAAGAGGAACAGTGAAAGATCATTAACACAATTACTCTGCTGCTGTGGAAGAGGGTAAAAAGAACTTTTGGAAAGTACATCACAGCTCTTTTGAAAGTAATTGCTTCTCTGCCAGTCTTCACATCCTCCTTCATCAGTGCCAGCAGTTGCTGTGCAGGGTTCTAGGGCTCAGCACAGGCAGAGCGGGCCAGCAGGGCCATGGCTGGCTGACAGCCTCACAGCAACCCAACTTACCTTGTCTTTACAGGTCTTGAAAGTTGCTAAAGACACAGACAGTTAACAAGATCAAACTAGAACTTGTGTGTCTGGAGAGAACACTCTACTTAATACAGTTTTCTCTAAAAATACATCTGAGCTGCTTGCAGACCCTTAAATTTCTCCAAACATATGTAAATTTTGCCTTGGAGGTCTAGAAAACATTTTATTACTTTGGTTATGCATGATGGGAAGTTCTGAAGATTATTTAGTTAATATTTACAAACACTTTAAAGATAAGACATGTCAATTATATGTTATAAGTAGCAGTAGTTACCCTCTTAGGTTGTTCTTTTTAGTAGAGAAACAGGTACTTTAGTTAAAGCTGAGAAAACAAAGGAGAATAAGCAGTGATGGACTAATTGCTACCTATTGCATTCCAGCACTTCTCGTTTACAGTCAGCCAAGATTTGTTTTCTCATCTGTTTGGTGATTTAACGATGTGACTTCCCCAAAGCTAGACATCATCCCAATAAAATTCTGATACATTTCCCTGGCAAACTTCTCCTTAAATTACTTCTTTTCCATTTACTAAAATACAACCATTCATAAATAGTCAATTTATTGATCCCGGTGACACTGTGCAGCTTCAGCCCTGCTAGCAGCTAAGTGACACTAATATTATATTGAATTTGGAAAGCAGCTTATTTGCATGGAAGAGCCTCATTGTTCAGCTATAGTCTGTAGTCTGTGGAAATTAAGCAGCAGCTACTGAATGTGAAGACCCATGAGCTTTGTATTTTGTAAAGGTTTCACTCTGAGTGTGCTAGGGCAATAAAAGAGCTAAAATGGTGTATATACCAGGTGGTTTCACAAGCCCTTATCCAGCATTTGGCATCATCCCAATTGTAAAATGACAAATATATTTGATCTTTTGCAACATACAATTGAACACAAGAAAGTAAAATATCCCACATTCTCCCAAACACACATAAAGGACCTTTTCAAATATAAATATATTACAAAAATGGGGCTATTTCTTGTTAAAACAGCTCAGTTATGGCTTAGTTATACAAAATCAATAAGCATAACATATTTTTGGTGAAGAACTATGTACAAGTTTTTGCTGGATACTAATAATGGTATCAATTTTCTAATTAAAATGACAATAGATATTACTTTAAAACTGTCTTAACGTGACTGATGCAGTTTCATATTGGCTCATAATATTCCTCCATTTGTTTCTCACCCATTTATATGCTACCATTTAGTGTTAGTGAAGTGTGACCTTGCCAGATGTGCCTGCAGAACTAAAACAAGGGCACACAAGCAGTGAAAGCCTCACAAGTCCTTCAGCTAATTGACATTACTGTGTGTACAGGAGGGTGCAGAAGAACAGCAGAATGGTAGTTTGTTTCTTCACCAGACTTCCATTGCAAAACCACAGTCATGGCATCCTGCTGAACTGAGCTGCCTTTGTCAGGAGACATTCCCTCTGGTTTAGTGTGAATTTTTAAAGATTCAAGTTCTTTATTGACAAGAGGATTTTAGTCTTTACCACATTTACATGTTTCATTACAATCCAAGCAATTGTCCCGGGTGAGATTATTAAATTTCACCTTATTTGGATTCAAGTTTTTTGGAAGACAGAGTGTAAGAAAGACTCTCTCCTCCCTCCACACACACCCCCTCATCCAAAGGACACCTTATGGGAGAAAATGCCAAATAAGACACAGTTTTTTAAAACAGTATGACATACAATTGTCCAACTTCTTATGTTTTCCTTTTTTATAACTTCTTAAATGCACAGCTGGCCCTTGCTTTACATTAGAAATACATGTGGACACTGATGCTAAAGTCCAGAGGGATCATTCATGTCAGGTATCAGCTCCTCACACAGGCAGTCCCAGCTCCAAAGGTGAGAGATGGGTCTGCATCTATACGCATGTCTCAGAGCTTGGTGATAGCACCTAGAAAACCAGGTGACAATGCCTCAAGGATGCCCCACTGGTGAACAGGCTGGGAAACCATCTAGTCATCTGCAAAGATAATGCACTGTCTTTGCTCCTGCTGTGGTGCTCAGTGAAAGGAACTTAATCCTCAGACTACTTCTTTTCTCCTCAAAAACTTCATGTTTTGCATGAGGCAGGGACAGCAAAAGCCAGGGGTGCAGCAATGTCCTGTGTATGAGCCCTACAAATATGGCTGGGGCCATGGAGAGGAGCTGGATGGGGCAGTGGTTGGACATGAGTGGGGCAGCCTCAACAAGATAGCCCTACAGTAATCCAGGACTAGCTGGCTGCTACAGGGATGTAAAGGTGAGCAGCTGAAGCTCAGCAAACTGAACAGATTTGAAATGAAACCTTTTTTAAGTAGGGAAAGTAATAAGCCATGGAACAAGTCGTTACGGATCAAGTGTCCTTGCTGCCACCACTTGAAAATGTAAACAAATCTTGGGTTTCTTTTTGAAATATTTGTCCTGTTTCCTCCACCTATTGCAGGTGTTAAGACTGGATAGTTAAGATATTAATGGTGGGAGGGATCTTTCTCCTTTGCAATACAGAACAGCAAGCACAGCAGCTTCTTGTGCCCTTACAATAGATTGATCTATCAGTCCCATGACATCCATCAGTTACCAGCCGCATCTCAAACAGACCTGTCAATTGCTCATTTAACATCATTTTCCTGACATGAGGAATGAGTGGATAACGGCTGTCTTTGTTGGCAGGAAGAGTTGCATGATAGTGGCATAGCTGATGAGCAAAGCAGTCATTGCTGAAGGCCAAATTTCCACGCTGCTCACAGTTGAGGGCCACTTTGGTCAGCCTCCAAACACTCAGGGCTGACTGAAGCACCTGAGGTGTGCCTGCAGAGCCCAGCTTCTGCTCTGTTTCACCCAAAAGGGAGATGCAGGCTCTCAGATTACACTGCATGGTAGGTGGTGATGGTTTGCTTAAACTGCAGTCTCATGGTCAAACCACAGTGGTGATGTGGACACACACCCACTATCATGGCACAGAAATGCCCCAGTCCAGGAGAAGACTTGACTATGATAATAATCAGCTCTGGGTCCTCAAGAAGCAGGAAAAATGATATCTTATGATTCCCATGGCCAATAGTATGACACTTTGATACGGACTTGGACTTAGTCTTGAGATAATAGTAGGATCTGGCTATCTAAATGAGGGACATGTGTTTTTTTTAATCTCTAAGACATACGATTTAAGTCAGTTATGTAAAAAGAAAAATATTTACATGATCAACTCTAGAAATGCTGAAACATATGGAACATTATTTCTAACAACCTGAGAAAATGTTGCCTAATAGCAGTTCTTGTCGTCTCTTTAGCGAGGCTAATCTTAGTCTTCATCTGTTTTCCAAATGACATTATTATTCAGTAAATAGAATATGAAGCCAAGGAACAGAAATTGCTCAATTCCTGGCAAACTATTCTCATCTTGCTCAATAATCATGATTATAATGATTTTATTCATAAATCACATTAATTTTTTCCCTATGGTAAAATTAAATGCAATGGGAATTGAATGATCTGTTCCCTAAATGCAAAGCTAGAAGCAATACGTCTTGCTCTTACATGAAACAACTATATTTATGCTCCAGATAGTCAGTGACTGAATCAGAAATAACTATTCGGATGAACACTGGCATTCAACTCTTCCTTTTCTTTTTGTTTAATAGCAGAACAAAATGTCAGTCTAATAAATTAAAGCATCAAGATCTTTATGGAGACCCCACAATGTCAGAAAGATTGATACTAACTTGCTGGATGCAGAGTAATCAATGTCATCTGAAAGATCAAAATCCAAAAGTCAAATATCACACTGAATAGATTGATCTGTGCCATGTTTTATTATAAAACATGTGCCATCAGCTCTCTGCATTTGCACCACCCTGAAGGGGGCCAGTTTTAGGACTAAAGTTGATGTGAACATTTTGCTGAATTGGAGTATCTATAAAACCAAAGCCTGGATATAATTTGCTGATATTTTAATTTAGTAGAAAGTTCTTACAATTAGAGGGAATGCTCTGAAAACCAGACACCCAAGGAAAGTGCCTGGGGTCTGAGGTTAGCAAGCAAACACATCCTCTTTGTTCACTATTGCCGAGTGAAGGTATATTGGACCGTACCAGGAAATAAAGTAGAGGATTTTTGGAGGAGTAGGACAAGCAGCAGCAGGCAATCTTGAGGCTTGACACAATCCCGAACCTGACAAAGGACACAGAGAACAAGAAGTAGGAAAGGATGCAATGACTCAGATCAAAAACTTGCAGCCTTGGGAGGTGAGTGACTGATGTGTTTGCAAAAGGCACAGCAATTGTTTTATATTTGCTTGGCATTTGTGAAGGGTCAGTCTTCTGGGTTTATACCTGTCACATACAGCAAACTGAGGAGATTTGAGGGAAGAACACTTAATAATAAATCTGCTAAGGCTCTATGAGTATAAAAGGTTCTGTAATAACAGTGGCAGCATTTACCTGAGGTATCTGAATTATTTTGGAGAAATTTTCACATATAATTTAAGGTTGGAATGTTCAACAACTCACCAAACCTATAACAAGTTTGATTATGCTTGAATATTATATATTGCTTTAATCAAGGCTATGGCATGTCCATGACACAACTCTTGGAGAGCAAATGTCCCCACCGGTGCTTTGAAAGAAGAATCAGTTAAATGCATGGGATCATTAAGCATAAAGAGGATGTGTAGTCCTATCCAGATATCGTGACCCAAGCCAGCAACCAAGCACCACACAACCACTTGCTCTCTCCCCCACCAGCAGGATCGGGGAGAGAATCAGAAGGGTAAAAGCTATTAAATGCAGGGCTTGAGATAAGGACAGTTTATTAGGGAAAGCAAAAGATGCACACACAAGCAAAGCAAAACAGGGAATCAATTCACTGCTTCCCATGTGCAGGCCCCAGGTGTTCAGCCATGTCCTGGAGAGCAGGGCCCCATCACACATAACGGAGTCTTGGGAAGACAAACACCATCACTCCAAACATCTCCCCCTTCCCCCTTCCTCTCCCCACTGAGCATGATGTCATATGGCATGGAATATCCCTTTGCTCAGCTGGAATCAGCTGTCCTAGCTGTTTCTCCTCCCAGCCTCTCATGCACCAGCTTTCTTGCCAGTATGGCAGTAAGAAAAGCAGAAAAGGCCTTGGCTCTGTGTAAGCCCTGCTCAGCAATCACAAAAGCATCTCTATATTATCAGCACTGTGTTCAGCACAAATCTAAAACACAGCCCCATACCAGCCACTGTGAAGAAAGTAACTCTATCCCAGCCAAAACCAGAACACCAGGTTGTCATAATATAATAATAAAAGGAGTTCACCAGAGAGCAAAGCAATACAACCAGGCGTGTGTCATTGTGTCTGTCTCACAAAGCGTATTTTCTGTAGTATGCTGAAATTTCCTAAAGTTTTGCCAGACAAGTCCTGTTTTTAGGATTACCTTCTGATAGCTTGAGAAAATTGATGCTAATTCTCATGTAGTGTGAGACAGGGAGACTTAGAAAGACAGCACCAGAGCACACCACCACATCACCCCACTCTCCTACCTGTGAACATGGTGACAAAACCAGTTCTGGTGAGGTAGATGTAGGATAGTCTGATCTGAAATGTGTGGAGCTAGGAGGCCACACTTAATCCCTAAGGGCTGAAATGCTCAGTGTAAGCAAAAGGCAACTAGGGTCCAAAAGCATCAAACCCATACTGGGCACTGAGCCGTCCTCTAGAAGTGATCACTCGGCTTGCTCAGGACTCTGCTTTCTGAGTATAAACCTAAGCAAATAATGACATCTATTTCTTTATTAATTTCTCCATCTTGTTTGCAGCAGACTAGATGTCAAGAATCCATGTCTGTTTAGTTCATGCTGAATTTATGGCCGAAGGAAAATGTGATCAATGTTGAAGCCACATTACCTCAAATAATGGAGTTAATCAACTGGTTCAACATAGAGCACCATAGAAACAGCATGTTTAAAAGAAATACAAGGTTTTGATTAACTTCCTTGCGTGTATTTGTATGGATATGTGTGTGTAGTATGTGTAAAAGCTTACATTTATTTATACTTGGTATGCCTGTGGAGTACCAGATACTCCCTTGCAGGAAAGAGTATGTCCTCTTTTTGCCATGAATTTACCTCTGGAACTACACATGGAAGAATGTTAAGATTTACAAAGCTATTACAACTGACATATTAAATTTCATGGGCATATGTATTTTAATTGATAACCATAAAAGCAGTGCAGTAAAGGTTATCTTGCAACTATATTTGGAAATTGCTTTCATAACATCACTTAATTTCTCTAGAAGTTATCTTTAATCAAAGAAACTCTCTGATGATATTATTACATGTATTTTATCTGAAAGTGACCCTATTTTGTCTTGTTGGGACCTCATCTTATGCATGATCCAGCAAGAATGGGAACTCATTTACTTTCCACAGATCCTTTTGCTTCATATATCTTGCCTAGATTTTCCATCCCCAAATAGACTAATGCAAGGATATAACCACTTGCTATGATATACTGAAATCCCTGATTAAAAAATGGCTGGCGTGTAATGGTGTCCTCAAGCAGCTGACTACAAAACATTAGAAAATTGTGACAGAAGGTTGATTTTTTTTCTTGTATTTTTGTATAATAAAGATTTTGCAGGAGAAAAGTATGTTGACTAAAGACCAAAATAATATTGTAGTGTCACTTACTACATATAATATAGAATTTTTTTCATCAATAAAAATAGAAGAAAATAAAGACTCTACTCCTTGGCTTGCAATACTGGGTCACGTCTCTTCCCAGCCGCGGGTGGACAGCGGCACAGTTTGCCTCCCTTGCGCTATCGGGTGTCCACAACCTGAATAATGGTGTTGTGAGAAACAACAATTTAAAAATCTCCCTAGGCTGTATAAGTGCATCACCACATCAGGGAAGCAGAACAGCTTGGAAAATTATTTGACTGGCAGTTTTGTTATTTCAGTCTGTGTTTTCCCTCCTCCCTTAATAAAACTTACTGGCTGTTCAGCTGTGCAGAGCTGCGGGGAGGCAGGGGAATTTGAAGGCTGTAGAGTTGTCTCTAAAGGTGTCTGTAGGGGTGGCTGTAGTGGTGTCTGTAAAGGTGACACTTCTTTTTTCAACATGATAGTTACCATATTAATTAAATAATATATCCAGTAGTTAACAGATATTGTTAATGAACAGTGAATTGTATCCATACTGCACATGAAAGCACAAGTGTTAGAATTACTTTCAAAAATGAGAAGGATGTGAAATGAGAGCCCTGGTAATGCTCATCTTGTTTTACCTTCAGTGCTCCTGTACAGCATGTCCCCCATACAGCCTGTGCTCCAGATCCTAGTTACGAGCCGTCAGACTGTACTAGTGACATCTAGTTACAAATACACGTGGAAAAAAACATAATAAAGGATCAGTAAGAAAAGTTATAGAGCAAGTATGGACAAACCAAACTGCAATATCTTGCTAAGATCAGATGATTTCCAGCCAGCATCAATAGTAGACATCAACATTCACAGAGTCATGTATTTGAAGAGAGATGGCCCTACCTTGAACAAGTTCATTCATTTAAAGGTACCAAGAAGGGGGTGAGAATAAATGATCAGTTTTAACAGTAGAGTGGCTACCAGGGGGGTATGAGTGATGCAGTATAATCATAGACAATCTGGAAAAGGGGTGAATGGTCAAAAAAATGAACCAGACATGAGGAGTTATAGGAAAGAAACAGAGAACAAATCAGAGAACATGATTGTGCCTCTGTAGAAATGCATGATGTGTTTGAATTTGACTTGTTTATGTATTTCTAGTCCTCAGATTTCAGCCCACAGGGGACATACTGGAAATGGAAGAAGTTCAGAGGAAGGATGGTTATTGATACAGTGCAACTTCCATTAAAGCACTGATTAATTACACTAGGATGCATTTGCTTAACAGTAAATGAAAAGGGTACTTCCTCTATAAAAGCACTAGTGACCTGGACAGAGTGAACACAATCGTGAGGAAAGAGTAGATGGACTTCAGAAGAAAAATTTGTAGGCAGGCCCAAAGCAAATCAAATCAGGCTTTTTTTCAACATGATGTACAGTAAAACTGTTACTCCTTGCTGCAGAATTGTAACTTCTAAGTGTGGCTTCCATGGGACTAATGAGACAAATTCCATGAAGAAAAATCCACTGACAAAAATTAAATACAAATTATTTCTGTCTCAAGAAGTGTCTGAGGTGTAAATTTTCAGAGTCTGAAATGGTAGAACCAGGAGGCCTCATTCCAAGCTTGCCCTGCACTTTTACTGCTCTCTAGCTGCTGGGCACCGCTCAGGGCAAAGCCCTGGGCTGCCTGTGGTTGTGGTCTGGCCACTACTACCACTCCCATCAGAAAAAGTGTTGAACAATAAACACACTTTCCCACATTTTACAATAATTATTTAAATACAAATATAAGAAAAGAATTGAAAAAAATAATAAACTAACAAATGTCTTACAGTGCATTAATAAATCCCGAGGTAGTTGCTGTCCTGCTAGGGTCTACTGGGGAGACACATTTCTATATGTTTTGTCCGTCTGTGGTAGGCTTAAACATTTTCACCAATGATCAGTCTGACAAGACAGGGGCTTTCTGCAAAGTTAACCTGCACGGTTCAGCCTAGTGAAGGGATCGAAAGTGGTATTTTATAACTGACCCAGCCCTACAACTCTGTTCTGCCAGTACCAAAGTGATTGGAGGCTGGAGGACCACCATGCTCATATTAATTTACCAGCTAGGTTAAATAAAATTTTTTTGCTTATATAACCAAATAAAATAATTGCTGGCCTTTATGCTACTATTTGCAGAAAGTGCACTGGGGCTTTGTTATTCTTCTGTTATTTCTTAGGATTGATTCAGATTAATCAGAAAGCTCCTGAAACCTTTACATAGTATTAAAGAGATCACGCTAGATAATCAGCACCTTTAGTCCCAAATTTTTTACTGTATAACAAGTATATATCCTTTCCTTTCATGCTCTGGGAACTGCATTTTCAGTGAATTAAACACATGGAGGCTGAAAGGCTCAGAAAAGTAGAGATATATTAGGGGGAAAAGAAAACAAACACTATCAAGTGGCTGCTAAGTGACTTCAGAAACATATATTCTCCCTCTGGTCCCTCGTTAAAGGCCAGGCAGCCTTGGTGAAAACATATCTGACTCAAAAGAAGAACCTGCACACAGTGAAAAATCTGTGTTGTACAGAAAGAGAGGAAGCATTGCAACAGGACTTTTTGGGGGAAAATGTGTGGATTAAATATGAAGAAACAAGTAGTTTCCTGAGGCTGATATTTTTACTCATCTTCTGAGACCAAATACCATGTGATATATGTAGCATATATCTTATCTCACAGTTGTTGTGGGTTCAAAAATCCTATGGAAAGACATCCTACTAAATTCTGATGGACCTTTCTAGAAAATAAATATATCCATTCCCATTTTTTCTTGGTGTATGACTTCTTTAAAGGTTTGTGCTTGACTAAATCTTTCTCCTTCAAAAACCAGACATTGAGAAAACAGCACTGCCAAGAAAATTCTAATCAAGATTTAGAAGAGTCTGTTGCTATGGAAATAACCATGGCATAGCATGTTCAATACGACTTCTGCTGCAAAAAAAAGCAGATTGAAAAAACCAGGAAAGTCTTGCCTGAGTACAACAAAACAACAGAGTAAACCAATTGAGTGAATTGTATCAGTGATACATTAATGGTGAAAATTTAGCCTTTAATAATTATACTTTCTTTGGATCATTTTTACCTGCAAGCACAGGGACTGCCTCCCTCCAGGAAGGGTGACTGAAGCAGAAAGGGATTACTTGCCCCCAAGCATCCAAAATGAGTTCACTATTTTGCTGAGTATACGTTTAGTTTTGGAGGTTGTATCTGCTCTCACTCAGGACTGCTGACACCAGGGTTGAGAAATCATGACTTAACTCTGCAAAATATTAAGTAGTTTTTCGAGAGCAAAGCCTTCCTACTTCAGGGGAGTGTGTGCATGTCACACTTCAGGGCTGCAGTCAGAGCTACTGATTATTCTCATGAACTGGCAAAGCCCCATGTAATCTCAGCTTCACAGAATCTCAGCTCCACAGAAAACCTATGGTAGTTTTTTCTACATCCCAAATTAATCCAGATGCACTGTTCAGTTATCATTTCTATCCCATCAAACTTCAAGACACAGTAGAGCCTGCATCTCCAGTCTGCCCATTGACAAGCCCCCTGTACCAGTTCTGTCCTTTCAGCTCCACCACACCCCATCCATTGATTCTTGCTACCACAACAGCCCTTCTTTCATTTAGTTTGATCCTTAGTAAAAAGATTACTAAAGCTGAAGATGCAAATTATCATTTGTGCCTGGAGACCTGATGACCTTGGAGGTGAATCAAGATGATTCGCACCTCCCTCTGGTCATGGCTCAGAATGTTTTATGTTCCAGGTAGATCTCATCACTTTGACAATGCTTAAGAATGTGAAGTCAATTCAAACATGAAATCTCAGTTTATGGAACAAGAGCTGGGTGGCTCCTGCCAAGCATTATGTGTAGATGCACATCCATTTTGGGGCAGTTCATGGACATATGGGGATTATGAGCACAGTGGTAACTGAATTCTTTACAGAAATGGCTTTATAGCATTTCCACATGCTGTGCAAGATTGCCCTGTGCATGTACAACTCTGTATGTACAAAATGCAAACGTTGCTTTTCTGAGTCCTCTGTATCTGAATATCTGATTTTAGATCTAGGCAATCATCTGACTGCTACAAAACCTTCCTGCAAAACTGTATACTTTTGAAGAAAGATGTGATATCTGATGTACAACATGGAAAAGCCCATGTTATACGGAGTGCCTAAACCTAGTGTGGCAGATGGATCTTGAAAGTCTTTGGCCTTTTTATCATGAATCCATGCCTTAACATCCAGCTGATCCAGTGCAGCTCCTTGTAAGCCATCTTATGCCAGTGATGACTATAGTGAAAGTACTTTTAAAAGCTAGAACGAAATTGTCTAGTTATCTTAAGTGAATTTTGCACCTTTTAATTTAACCTGATGTGGCCTCAGGAGGAAGAAAGGAACAGGAAGAGTTAAGTCCAATGTTGGTAGAAGGACATGCTCTAAAAGCCTGATTATCCAGATGGAACAGATAAATCTGTTACTCTTTCTCTAAATATCAACACTGCATAATTAGCAGCTGCTAAAATAATGGAAGCCAATTGAAGAAAAACATGGTATGTTCTACATTCATTTATTAAATACCTTATGTTTCCAAACAGAGCTTTCCATATTTGCTGCAAAACTCTGTAGCTTCATGCTTTACACAACTGAGCAAAGATGACAGCACTGAAATGAGCTATTACTATTTCCATCAGGAGGATATGGGGAACTAGTCTGTGTCTTTGAGGCAAAAATATATATTCATCAAATGGAAAAGCTTTAAAAAGCAGCACTATCTAAGATATCAGCATCCCGTCTCCCTTGGAGACAGCTAAACCCCATATTTATCTAAATTATCTTGGTAATATGACAGAGTGATTGCTCACTAATGGTCAGTAACAGTTTTCTTTGTCATTTTCCTAGTCATTACCTCCTCAGAATGAACTCCAGAATAAACTGCTGATGCATCGTGACTAGAATATGAAGCGCACCATCACAACAGAGACCATTTCTATTAAACTCACGAACCCTTACATTGGGCTTCTGACATTTTCATTTACGAAAAATAATACCCCTCTATTACAAACTCTGATGAGCTTAGAGATATTTTATGCTTAAAACAGAAGTGATATTTATTTTGCACAGCTGTCTTCTATTTTGTTCCTTTTCTCCCCACAGCTATTCATGCACAGGAGCCACATTCTCTGCGAAGTGAAGAGCACGACTGTAAGCAGGCTAGTTTTGTAGGTACTGTATTTCATGGCCCATTCATCTGAATTTTTTAATTCGGATGTTTAAGTCTATTTGCCCTTTTTCAGGAGCTGGAGAAAATCACTGATTACACAGTCTGCCTGAATCTCATTTCCCCTGCTGAGTCTGAGAAAAGCCCCCACAAAGGGCTTGTGCACGTGGCAGCTGCTTATTGACTACTACTTCTCCTCTCAAAGAGTGGAAATTTTCAGTGCTCTGATCCATTGTCTTTATTTCAGATTAAATGGAGCTGATTTGTTGAGCTGCCAAGATGGAGGAAACAAAAAAACTCGATCAGAAGTAGAAAAGGAGCCAAAGTGCTGCCATGTGAAGCTGCATGACTTTGAAACAGTGCATCAGCCTAGAAAAACAGCATTGGAGTGACCATAAAGGAGTATCCTGTCTTCCCCAGTGTCACACCAAACAGATGCATACTGATCCTTCTGGGAGTCCTAAAGGTTGAAGCACTGTTGAAATGCTGTGGAGCTTCTACACCGCATTGTCTGACCTTTTTTTCTACAAGAGGGTATCCTGTCTGTTTGCTGGGCAAATGGACATAGACAACATGGGCAGCCACAGAGTGACAGAGGTTCTTCCTTCAGTGAGTTATCAAATGCTCCTGCAACCTTGCAAAAAACACATGCACAAAAAAGCTATACATATGAAAAGCTATCAATACTTTTTTTTAAGCTCTGCTGTACTTAGGAGGGAGGAGAGAATTACAGCACACTCTGACTCCTAAGAAAGTGGGGCCCACCTGAAAAGCCTGATATTTCTGAATCATTAGGGCACAAGGAATAAAAGAGATCAATTTTCCCTTTCTCTTACAACAGGCTACCAAGCCACATAACTTCCCTTGTTTTAAAGAAAATTCCACGTACCTTTGCTAGCCTAGCTTTACCGTGGAGTTCAGGTCAGGACCATGGAGGAGTTCAGGTCAGCTTGATCATGAATTCAGGTCAGATTGTTGGACTTCATGACCATGGAGTTCAGGTCATGTCCTCAGTTTAGTTAATCCCCAGGTGCACAGTTTACAAAAGAAAAACAGGATGCAGAGCCTCCTGAGGTGCTTTTCATAGCTGACCCCCAAGAATAGGCAGTGGTTACTTGAATGAATTAAGGTTTTCCCAAAAAGTGCCTTCTGGCAGCATCATGAACCACCGACCCCTGCAGCACTGGGGCAGAGAGCTCAGGGAGGAGCAGCCCTGACCTGGGCTTCTCTGCTGAGCCTCATCCTAGGGCTGTGCAATGCTCTCCTCACCAAAGTTTTGGCTTGCTTGTGAAAGTGGATGATGCAAAATGCTTGCTGCCAAAAGCTTTCAGGCACAATACAGATGTATTCTTTCTTTTTTCAAGGGAAGGGAAAAGACATAAAGTTGAAGTCTGACTGTAATTAGACTTTTTGAGTCCAGGTTGCTTCATTCCTATTGCCTTTCCTGGAACACGGTGGTGAAGATTTGCATATTTCTGTGTCTATCCAAACATTAGATCTCCTTGGCAGGCAATGTATTTACCTGAGAGGGCAATGAAGGACTGGCACAAAAAGGAAATATTTTTCCCTGCCAAAGTATTCATGCATGGCTATTCAAATTCTGTTTTCTTATTTTCAAAAAGCCATCTACCATCTGAATGTGATCAGTCTCCTTGAGGGCTAAGAAACAAAACGGTGCATCTGCTTCACATGCTGAATGGGCCATGAGAATAGGGCTGGGAAGTCATCCCAAGCTATACAAGTCCTGCCCACATGGAGTGAGGGAGTTATGGCTTCAGCATATGCAAAAAGAATTCCCACTACATCCATGGATTAGCATGGACTTACTTGTTATCTACTTGTTATCTACTTGTTATCTACTATTCTGAAACTATTAATTGCTAAATTTTCTAGATGCAAGGTAAGAAACACAACAAGAACCTGAGAGTGTAAGACCCAACAGGGTGAGCTGGACAAAAGCTCAGGTTAGCTCATTATCATATCTCCAGTGCCCAGCTTTGCATGGGTATCCACATTCAGCATTTTGTGGCAGCAACTGATTCCACAGCCTAATTATGGATTCTGTCACAAATTGCTTCATCTTTTGAGACTTGCTGGAAATGTCATTTAATGCCCTTTAGTTCCTACGTATGAGAAACAGTCACTAACTTTTCACCTTCTCTATACATCTCTCTCCTAAATCAAGGGTTTTAATCTGATCTTATATGGAACATATTCCCATAGACAATATTTTAATGTTAAATGAATAATCTGTAAATCAAGTAAATTAATGAAATATTTTCAAATAAAGCTGACATGCCTAAGAAGAACAACTATTTGAAGATGGAGATCAGTTCACATAGCACTGAGATGGGTAAGATTATTTTCACTGTTTAATCCTCTGCTCTTGGGACAAATTAAACACTCAAAGATTTGAAAATATATATATTGCAATAAAGAAGCAGTAAAAATATCAGCAGGAACCACCTAAGCATATGTGGGAGAGGTGAGAGGAGGCAGGAGGAAAGGAAGTAGGAGTTTAAACTAGCATAGAAAATTCCCTCCCCAAAATCATTGGAATGCAATAAGAAATTAATCTATTCTATATATTTCCCACTATAATGAGTTATTTTTGCTTCAGGCTGCCAATCAATTCTGCTGACAAAGACTCCAAACCTTCAAATGTCTTGCATCACTCTCTTGCACGAACTAAATTTTCCAGTTAAATGTAATAGAGGGTTAGGAAAAGATATTGAAAAATGTTGCTAAATTTATCAACTGGAAAAGTGGCAAGGGCTAATTTATAAGAAAATTATTTAATTCTCCAAGGCAATTTAGTCTCTCTATCTTTCATGACTGTGTCTGAGAACTTAGCAGGCTACGTAAGCAAAATCACTCTTTTCAAATTGTGTACCAGATCTGCAGACAGATGTTTTGACCCTTAAAGAGATTTTAATCCATGTTTGCATAATCCTGAACCTAATCTTCCAGGTGGTCTTGCCTGAGGGGGAAAACGAGGTAAAGGAAATAGTAATACATGAAAGAAACACCACTATGCCAACTTGGCAAAAGGAGAAGTCTGGTAACAAACCCCATGCCTGGGGTATGCCCTGCTGGTGTGACAACAAGGTGCCAAAGGGGATTTTCACTCAGGAACCAAAGGCTGGGGTACCTCAGGGCATCCCCTCTGGCAGTGAGAGCACACTGTTATCACTGCCGATCACATGTGGGGTGCTTCCTTTGGTCTCTGAAGTGGAAAAAAGGCATCTTAACTTTCAGTATTATTATTATAGATTTATTTGCGGGGAAACCGAATTTTTAGGAAAAGAAGTTTTGGTGTTTTGAAAATGAACGGGAGACCTTTTTGACCTTAAATGACATGCACAATTCTCTAATCCTCTCAGAAGCAGCCTCGTCACACCACACGAACCATTCAGAGGAACTCCAGGCCACTCTAAAATCAGGGGGCATATGATTAGCATTAAACCAAAAAGCATTTTAATCCTGCTGCAAGATTAAAAGGGTGCTGAAAAACAAAATGCTGTTCCTGTTTCCCTCTGAACAAAATATTTCATCTGATAACAGGAAGCTCTAGAGAAGAAACACCTGCACATTGGGATGGATGAGTGTGTGGCTGGAGGACTTTTCAACTTTTATACATCCAGCTATTAACTCCAGGGTGGTTGCTCCAACTCTGCATCAGTATCACTGAGAGCAGACTCTGGGCTCCAGCCATCAGACCTTGCCCAGTTCTCAAATGGCTTATCTGTAGCTCCCTAATAGAGAGGCTTACAAATAAGTGGCTCAGCTTGGTAAAAGCCACTTTATAAGCTGCCTGCTACAATACAAAGCTTCCTTCTTTGATTAAAAGATACTAAATTTATGGGAAGACAGCAGTGGTATGCCTTCCTGATACTAAATGAGAATACACTGATTTATGAGAGAAGCCAGTAAAAATGTATAGGTTGAGTCAAAAGCTTTTTGATGGAGCTGAAAAATATGCTTTTAGGTATTTGTAAATTATTAACTACTTCCTGGACACAAACTGAGCACTTTAAAAATATCTCCATATTTACAAACTGTAAAGGCGTGGTCAAAGTTATCCTATTTAATTATGACAACTAGCTGACCGTCAATAGCCTAGACTATTGCTCGGTGCAATGGGACCACAAGTGCTCTGAAAGTGACTATTTATTTAGGCAAGAATGAAGAATCTTGGGTGATGAGGCTTCCATTTTTCACAACCACAAAAATACCTGAAGCTCCTAAATGCTGAAAATATAAAGAGTTATTACTGCCTTGTTGTCAATCCTTTGTTATTTTATCTGTTTAATTTGGTCTTGAACCAAAACTGAATAGGGATTTGCCCTTACTGTCTATCAATTTGTGCAGTATCTATAATACATGTCATGGTAAGAAACAAAATACGGAGTGTTGTGATAAGATGAAGGACCTATATTTATTCTCCTCTCCGTTTTTAATAGTTCATGGCAAATTGCCATTCTAGTTAGTGGAAATTATAGTATATTGATGGAAGATGATAATTCAACATCTTGCAAGAGAGGAGACAGAAAAATCAAAGGGAAACTTGCAGATTTAGCATCCTTATTACAATATAATAATACCAGAGCATATATTTTCTTTTTAAGATATTCCATTAAAGTGTTACTTGCTTTGGATTCTTGGATTTAAGAAAAAAATCGTAGCCACCACATCATGTTTAATGTGCTGGTAAGAGGAGGAGCCCTGGTGCTATGGTAACAGAGCTGCATGCCTGTGTGAGCCGCACCGATGGGAGGACCGTGAAACACAGGCTTTGTTCCCATCGAGTTCAACTGGAAGAGCTTCTGTCATTTCAAGCAGCTTGAAGTCACTCCTTTTCTTTCTATGCCAATGCAGGATAGTATTTCTCCAGATAATTTCCCCTCAAGGTAAAATTTTTAAGGAAGCATGCATACCAATGGGTCTGTTAAATTGACTTCTTTGAAAACACCTCTTTTATTCAGGGTTAAACACTCAGATACCTACTTCTGCTTCAGCTGTATCTTACATTTACTTGTGGTTCTATTACCCTACTTTCCAAATAGTCCATGAGATGTAAGGAACTAAATGTATATGCCAAAGATCTGAAAAAGACTTACACACCTTGTCCTGTATTTACCAAGTGGCCAGTGGCCCCGCAAATCTGCACTTTCGAGGTCTAATTTCAGGCACCATAGTAGATGTGTACAGGCAGATAGCAATTCCTTCATATCAAGCTTCAATGACCACTAGTCATTTCTAAAAATGTAAGCTGCTGGCTGCATGGAAGTGCTCGTGAGATAGAGGTCCAGTGATGATTGACAACAGGTATCTTCTGAACAGCCCTCAAATCCCTAAGGAGATTGCCTGACTTGAACTATAAACCTCTTCAATTATTTCTTAATCTGCACTTACTTTCAGACTCTGAGACAGTTTTACTGAAAACAAACAAACAGAAGTTGCTAATTTAAAATTGATTGCAAATGCAGCAGTACAACTAATTATACCTAATGTCATAACTCCATAAATTGGTCACAGCAGAGAAGGGAAGCATATCTGTAAGCTTGCTGTTTCTAGGGTATGTATAAGGTAGACTCAATGTTCACTTTAGGAGTTTAATTTGTCCACTGTGTTCCCAGAACTTCAGGGGAGGGAATGCCCACTCTTTTTAACTTCTGTTTCACGTGGAGAAATGTGCTGCAGGTAGAGACCCAGCCCACCTCAAGTGGGGGCTTTACTCCCTGCATTGACTGCTTGGGGAGATCTGAGGACATGGAAGGGGGCAGGGATCACCCCTTCCACCAACATAAATACCCAGAGGGGTATGGTAGGTGCCATAATGCCCCATGGGTTTAGTCCGAATGGTTCTCTTGTGAGGGCTGTGTGCTAGTTAAGGCACTTTGCCAGGGCTGCAGGACTTGCTCAGATGGGAGGGATTAGACTCCATCTCCCACATTTTAGTAGAGTGTTGAATCCACCAAAACAAGGATACCCAAGGATGCGCTGGTGAAAGAACTTTTTTTTGAGTGTGATCTCCTGCACAGGAACCCTTGAGCCACACAGCCCAGTGAAGCCTGCAGAGGAGGACACACGACCGAGGACATCCACTGCCTGGGGTAGCTGAGGCCCTGTTCCTAATCTGGAGTGCTTCTCATTCATTCATGGTACCACGCAGCCTGGGAAGCTGGGACCAGAGGTCCAGCAGAGGTAAAGAGGTAAAGCACAACTTCTTCATTGCTTTAACACACCTTGTTGTAGAGAAACAGCCTCATGATTTTAAAATTGCTCTAGAGCAAGACTTCTTTCATCTTTTACCAGACAAGATAATGGTTGGGGTGCTCATTTTTTCCCTTTTAAGAGAAGACAAATGGAGACTGCAAATAACACTATGGGCCTTAAAAAAATGAAGACACAAATATTGAGCAGCTATAGTGAACAGTACTTCAGTACAGACCTCCGGATACATGAAAACCAGCCCCAGTGTGATATTGGAGACAATAAAGAAACAGGATTAATCTCTTTCAAAGAATTTTTTTGGAAGAAAATTAATCTCTTTCTGTTTGCAAATTGTTCCTCAGAAAGTTTTGCCCAGACCTGCATGCAGCTATAGTACACAGAGTGCCATGGCAGCAGTTTCCTCAGAAGTGAAGCATAGTTTGAGAGCAAGTGTTTACACATTCTATATGCAACACAGCAAGTATCAATGCAGAGGTAAACAACAATAATAGGATGTTGCTCGTGCAACTTCCTTCAAGTGTTTTTGCATGTTATTAGAGAAGAAAATTTGGGCTCCAAAACTCTAGCGGGACTTTTTATTTGCTAAAAATTAAGCAAGTGCAAGGAGTACAGCAACAAGTGGGCCTACGCCAAGATAAAAATATAATAGGGCATCTTGAAGATATTCATCATGACTTTCACTCTGCCCATGTTTACGGCTGGGTGCTGCCCTTACTGTCCTCTTCTGCCTCTCTAGTTTCCTCCTGCAGTGCTCAGACAGCCTTTGCTCTCAGGGCCCTCAGGAGTGGAAACGTAGAGCAGTCATTGCAGGGAAGAGTACAGAGCTACTTCAAAAAGTCACTTAGAGAAGGAGCAGCTGAGAGCAAGTTCCCATCAGTCAAACACGTGTCTGATGTACTGATCTAAAAATAAACCTGTGCAGTCTGTGAGATGTGCTGGTCCCTGGCAGCCTCCACCTTCGCTCACTGTGTCCTCACAAGGTGTGGAGCAGTGCAGTTGCAGAGGTTCACCTGAGCTGACCAGAGTAAGCCTGCCTATGCCCCCACAAGTAAAGCAAGTAGCCACTGAAAAACAGAGGCAGATCCTTGTGTGGGTGTGTGATGGTGTGATGGTTCAGTGCAAAGTTGTCTAGACAGCAGCCTAAGACAAATCAATACCTGAAATAAGGCTCATTATGCTCCAATAGCTGCTGCAATCTGCATAGAAAGACTCATGCTGGAAGAAGAGGACATGTGTGCTCCTGAGGAAGAAAGCACTTAAGAATAAATTCTCATTAAGTGAAAATTATTTGCTGATGAAAGATTGAGCCAGTTGGCAACAGCACAAAAGATGGGCGTATGGCAGGGAAAGAGCACATAATGTTTCCTAATAGACTCAGCTGAGGTTTGTGGTGTCGAAGTACAATGTAAGCAGCAGAAAATACTGCAGCTTTGCTTTCAATCACAGCTACTTTTTATCTCCTTTCTAAGAGCAATATCTGTAGGAATATTGACCAATATTCCTACAGAAGAAAGGCAAGATAGATCTACTGGAAAATAGCTGGAAAGACTATTTTTCTGTCTTTAATTAAATATTATAAAGAAGTACATTTCTGAGAGAAAAATGTGCTCATATTATAGTGTGGAATTTTTTTTCCCAAATGTGTTGTTAGGCTATCAGAGATAAGAGCATTTATGATTTCCCACATAGGTCTGATGAAACAGCTTTTTTATTTACATTTGAAAGGAGGGATTGGATGGGTAAATTATGCAAGAAAAATAAGACAGAAAAAAAGAAAGAAACCTAAGCGAGAAGAGCATTGTAAAGCTACAAACACCTCCTGGAGTTACAATGGAAAGAAGAGTGTTCACAGGTCACTGTGGCTTTATGCCTGACAAAGGGCAAAACAAATTTCAACCATTTTGCTGTGGGTACAAGAACATGCATCATGTGTTCAGGGATGAGGGGGAGGGTTTCAAATGCTTTTATTACTGAGTAGTGGCTTCGCACCATGAGTTAATGCCTCTTTAAATGCAACCCTGGCAAATAACTCTTCCTCGACAAACTGAAGGAGTGGTAGACCCACACAGACAGAGCCCGACTCGCATTGATGTCCATGGGTCCTTGGGAAGCTGATCTGATGTCCCTCGGGACCTTGCCCAAATCAATCACCTCTGGTGCTGTGTTCCTGCATCCAGTGGAACTCTGCATGGAGATTGCCAGGGATGCTGGCACAGAGGAAAGATTTGCATTCCCACTGCTTGCTCTTGCCACAACTAAATAACTGAAACCCACAGTGGGGAGGGTGTCTGCCTGCGATGCTCTGCCTCCTGCCACCTGATCTCCCAGCCATTCAGTCCTTCCCTCTGCTTTCCAGCCAGCAGCAGCTGAAAGCCAGCAAGCCCCAGCTGGAAAGGGAACAGCCTGGCCGAGACAGAGTGAGTACAATTATTTAAATGAAGAAAGTTGGATAGTTGTCAATGGAAAGAAAATTATTTGGAATCTAAATCTAACTAAAAGAAACTACCCAGCTTACGGATACTGTAAATTGGATTAAAATTAAGTCCTATGGGAAAATCAATGGAAAGTGATAAGGAAGTAAGTCAAAATGACAGCAGAAAGAGGCAGATGCTCTCTGAGAGCTTATTCAAGAGATCCAGTCAGAAGTAGAAAAGAAAATTTAATTGAGCCAATCCAAATCTAAATGGTAGAAAAATAAAGGGAAATTGGAAGAGATTAGAGAGAAAGCCCATGGAAAATATTTTTAAGAAGGCTATAAATTAGTACAGAAAACAGAAAATGGAGGGGAAATTAAAGAAAAGAAAAAGGCAATTTTAATTACGTCTTAGAGCAAGTGAAATTAAGTGCCTGAGAGTAGAGTTTTTTATAGGATGCATTTGTTTACATAGAAGTAGACTTTGATAGACATGCAGATGTTGTTTTTCTGAAAACAGGCTGATTTTTTTTAACCTATATGTGCAATTACAAAGCTTCTGAAATGCGTATGTTCTCACTCCATGCTCTGAAAACCACCTTTTTTTTTTCTCTCTCTGTCTTTTCCTTTACAGATTCATCTCTTACAGAGGTGCTGCTCCAGGTCATGGGCAGCTGGAGCTCTCTGCATCCTGCCAGCCTCCTCCGAGGGGCTGGAGCACAGGGAGCCTGTCCCAGTGTGAGGGAACCTGTCACCTCAGGAGTGAAAGGCTTTATCTTTCCTTGGCTACACCTACAGTACCACTGGATGTCACTGTTGTTTCATGAAAGACAAAATCTTACTGTGATCTTTTTGACAGATAACATTTAGTAAATAAGTATATGTGTATTTATATTCTCTTCCCCGCAACTTTTCTGCACAAGGGTTGCAACCTCCTGGCTCTCACTCACGTTTTCGATGACTATTTTACAGCAACTGTATTCATGGGTCCCTTTGTGGCACTCTAAGATATATGTTTTCTGTAAAGGATTTCTTTCTGCTGTGGTAGATGTAAAGCATGGCCAAGCTGCTACAATAAATTTCAAATTATTTTATTTTCCTTCCATTTGTTATATTTCCTGTGAAATACTTTAACTCACCACATCTGGACTGATTGCAGCTGTGTTGGAGTGGAGGAGTGAGCTGCCTGCAGAGCAGCAGGATCTGCTGGTGTCTGTCTGCAACCCAGAGAGCTGGGCACTGCCAGGGCAGCGCTGTCCATAAATCAGGATTACCCTGGAGGTGTCTGCTTCCCTCCACTCTTAAGAGCACTGTGCAGAGACTCTGCCCTTAAATCAGGCACCTCCTGTACTAACAGTCAGTGAGAAATTCAGGGCCTATTTCTTATAAAGGAAAAAGCTTTTCCCCCTCCCCCACATCAGTTGCCTGGGGTGGAATTTAGATGGTCAAATGAAGACAAATAATTCTCTTTAAAGTCAGTGGAGAGGAACAAGCAGTTCCAGGAAAGTGATTCATGCCATCTGAAAGAACACTTCTAGCAGATAGGTCAGGCAGGTAAAGGCTTACAGGCACCTATTTCTGCCAAGTAACATTGCAGGAGCCTTCAGTGACCTTTCAAGAAGAATCCCAACACCTCTACAGCAGAGTTATATAGATCTTTTCTACATAAACTTCACTCCACTACTAGTGATCTTTCAGCCAACTTTCTACATATTTCCCTAATGCTAAACATGCCCGAAAAGGTACATGATGCCCAGTGACTCACCCCAAACTGCCCACCAGGATCTCAATTATCTCCCCTTCTCAGGGACTGAGAGTGAGTCAAGAGAGGCCTTCATAACCCCTGTTGAAAACACACTAGGAGCTGATCCAACAATATGGCAGTATGGACAGTGGCATTGCTGTGCCCAACAAAGCTTCTGGTGCCATTTCATTTTCAGTGCTGCAGCTTAGGTGAAAAAAAAAGTATATTTCTGTCAGTGGCAGGTACGTAGACCTCAGTTTCATCACTGTCCCCAGCTCCCAGAAGTTCATCTGGTATACTGAGGACAACACGACTGTTGTTACCTATGACAGGACATGAAATATAATGCTAAGAAAGTGGTCCTCTATTTGCATGAAAATAGTTCAGCTCTGTTAACTCTTCTCCATCTCACAACCCATATGAATTTCCAGAAACAGTGTAAATAAGGAAACTAAGGAATTTCTGATAGTTGCCTGTATCTCTTCATGTGTGAAAATAAAAAAAAAAAAAAAAGAGATAAAGCTTGAGAATTAAAGCCCAATTATTCCAGTGAAGAGTTAACAAATTTGGGGCTAAAGGTCATGAATGCAAACTGGCCTAAGAGATTTGCCAATTTTAATTAAAAAGGATGCTAAAACCACTAGGAGGAATAATGCGTGCTGTGCAAATTGAATAGGAGCACTCCTCAGTCCCTGCTGTTTCTGGCAGTGCTATTTTCATTCTGTATGCATAAATAAAGGATTGTGGAAAGATTACTGTCATTTAGTAGAGCACAGCAAAATGTCTGAATCATGCAAAGTTAGTTTCAGGGAATCAAAATGATAAGACCTTTCCAAAAATAAGGCTTTCTAGGGTAACTGCTTGGAGCAGGGCTCTTCTGGGGTTTGATAGGCAATTCCCCCATTTATCCACAGAACAAACCCCTGCCATCACCCGCGTCTTTGGGCTACTGGTACCTCTAGAGGCAGCGGAAGGAAACCTATCTCCCCAGTGTGTGCACAGGCACGCTAGTTGCATCTTCTTCGTCTTATTTTGATTGCCACCAGGAGGTTTGTACCTGCCAGGCAGCCTCGGGCACTCCTGGGAGGTGCGCAGTGCACCAGGGCTGCAGCCCGTGTTCCCCCCAGCCGGGATGCTCAGCACACCCTGCTCGCCCGCGGGCGCGTTGTCTGTCGGTGGCTGCCGTAGAGCCCAGGCTGCTGTGCTGCCTGCCCAGCCACGGCCCGTGTCCCTGACAGGCAGAGCGGCAACTAAATTTTGTGTATAAAATTAAGCAGCATGCAGAGTGCTCAGAGACACGTGTGAGCTGTGGGGCAGGGTGAGATTCCATCGCTCTACCTCCTCCAGTGCTGATGTAGTGGTTGCAATGAGGCCCCACGGGTGCAGGGACCTGAGCAACATCCCTTCACCCTCACTTCTTCCCCACTTCTGGTGCTCCTCAGGACAGAAGGCAACGCTAAAAATGTCAGTTTTTCTATATCCATAATTGTATGCATTTTTTTCCCAATTTGTTGCCATTATTCCCATCACCCAAAATATGATTAGTGATTTACAGAAGATGGAACAAGCCTGATCCTCTCATGTCATTTTACTCCCAAGCTGTTTCATGGCACACATTCCCGCGGCAGCCGTGGAGATCAAATCCGCTTCACGCTCGGGCACTTGAAGATTGTCATGGGCAGGGAGCTGAGAAGCGCTATTCCTTCACGCTCCACAGCGCAGGGAGGCTGGGAGGCAGACACAGCCCGCCCTGTGCCGGGACTCAGCCGACACGGCAGCTCCTCCTCGCGGCTCCTTGCCCGCCGAGACCACTCGTCAGGGAGCCCCAGCCCCACTGGAAGCCTTTCGAGGGGGGGAAGGGACACCCCGGGAGCGGGAAGCTGACAGCATCGCTGTGCGGCATCCTTTTAGAAAGCTTTTTGCATTTGCTGTTATCTCCGCGAGTCATATGTATGCAAATTAAACACGGTTGGTAGCCGCTAAATAGGTATTTCTTTCCAAAACTATCTGCTCTCTGGGGTTCCCACCTTCTTGCGTTTGCAAACTGCATCAGATGCCACATAAGAAAGACATCCTCCAAGATGTGCTGACACTGATACCAGTTTCAGGCAAGAAGTTCCCAGCCCTCCCTGCTTTTCCCCTTTAGTCTTTTTTTTCATGATTTTAGGTTTTTGCTTTCACACTTCTAAGCAATTAATTTTTTGGCTCCCACGTAGGATCAACAGGTGTGGAATGACTGGCATGGCCTTGATACGCTCCATCTGGTTGCTGCTGATAAGGTAATCCTTCGAGCTGGGGGCAATATCTCCAATAAGCTTAAACGGCGGCAGCACCCTAATCTATTTGCAAGAGAGAACAAACCCTGCAGCCAACATTTATTTCGCGGGAACAACTGGGCACAGACAGCACTTTCACAGGCGCGGTGGGAAGGCTTTCACCCCCCTATTTTTCCCTTGGGAGTGATGATTCACCCAGTGCAGTTGTACCCTCTCTCAGGAAAAGCTTTGCTTTTTAATTTGCCCTCCAAACCCATGATTGCTGAATCAAACCAGTTATCGCTTTGCTTCTTTACATCCATAAAGTCATGGCTCCTTATTTTAGCTTCCCCAAAGCAATGGGAAAAAAATGACCGTTTGCTTTGTGTTGATAATAAATATTATTGTCTGTAACTTCCATAAAACTACGACAGCTGTTGAGTTCTGATGTGGGGTGTGATGAAAGCAATGGGGTGTGCTTGGGGTGCCCTCTGCAGATGAAGGGTTCTGTCATCTCCACGCAGGTTTGGATCCGTGGTCACAGCCAGGGAAGCCGTGCAGGCACACTGAGAAACATCTCACCTCCCCTCAGTGTGTTGTGCCGGTTTGCGGCATGAACCACGCAGTGTCAGGCCGACAGCATCACCAATCTATGCCTGCATCTTTCCTGGCGCCCATTTTGTGGGATTTCAGCCAGCAGCTTTGGAGCTTATTTTATTGGTGATTTCTGTTCTTAGCTTTCACTGTGTGCTTACCCTGTTCAAATACCTCTTCCAGTTTTCTGCCGACCAAGTCGTGCTGCGGGGTGAGCTGCGGAGCCGCTCCGCCGACGGCAGCCAGACAGCCCTGCTGTAGCTCCTTGAGGAGCCACGGGAATTAACAGCTTGTATCCTCTCCTCTGGGCTGAGGAAAGGGCATTTTTAAGATGGTCTCTACTCAGAAAAACAAGAGGGAAGCGCTCTGGCAGACACGTTTATCGACGCGCAGGACGGGGTGATCCCACACTCGTCACACAAGGGCACTAGTGTGACGGAGGCCCCTGCGGAGCTGCCACCCCGTGCTGGACATCATGGTCCAGTAATGAGCACAAGCAGCGTCCCTGCAAACACGGCATTAATTGCGTCGAAGGGAGTTGCGGTATTACTGCATCACACTTTGTACCTTTGCTCCTCTCAGCCACAGCCATTTCGGCTACGTGCGTGCACAGTGAATGCGCTTGGCTCTGCCCGAGCGGGCACAGCCGGCAGCAATCCCTCAAAGCGGGGGCAGGGGGGAAGCGGGGACATCCGGGCTCTCCTGCACGAATACTTAAGCTTTTCCTGCTGCTGCTGGTGTCAGACATTACCCCATCTGCTGGTGAGCAAAGCAATGATCTCGCAGCAGCCAAGGGGAGTTCTTGCATCATGTCCCTTCCCGTGGGAAGGAGATGTCACAGGGATGTCTTGACCATTTCTGCTGCCCAGGGCTCCTCAGGGGTATTGAGACCCCCTCGTCCTGCCAACCCACTGTGGGGAATCCCTGTGTCCCCACCTGCTGCACAAGAGGGGCCAAATCCAAATGGACCCCAGAGGGGACCTCCACCACCCCATGTAATGAAGGCACCGTGATGCTCAGATGATGGCCTTACTGCAAGATCCTGAAGTGAGGAGAAGGGGAAGACACCACAGCAGGAAGGTGGGCAGGTGATCTGGGAGACGTGGCCCTCACAGAGGACATGTGGTGGGAGATGAGGCTGCTCTCCAGTGAGGAGTTGTAGCAGCAATGCTGGGCTACGGCTGGTGCTCACCCCTCAGCTACAGGGAGGATGAGGCCAGGAGCTTCAGTTTCAACCAAATACATTTTTTCTGCTGACATGGCTTATGTCATTCATGGATTTACCAGCTAAAAAGTTAAGATTATTAGATTAAACATACATAGTTGATTCTCCAGAGAGAGCTTCATCTCTGTTATCTCCCTTCTAAATCTCCAAGGACTTCGGGACACAGAGACAAGACCTTCAGCTCCCAGTTAAGAAACAGGTAGTGCCTCTGACAGCACTTTTAAAATGGACATTTTTTGGAAGAAAAGTGGCTCTTCCTCTTCCCTGCTGTCTCCCTGCCCAGCTCCAGGCAGCCCTAGAAAGAGGGCTCCAGCTGCACCCACCTCAGCACCCCATTTTTTCCATGCCCCTGCAGACTCCCTGCCACACTGAGCCTGCACTCATGTTGGGCACTCAGCTGAGATGCTCCTGTTTGCACCACAGACAGCAAGTGAGGAAGGAGTGAGCATCAGTAATTACATGGAACAGTTTATGTGATGCCCATATAACATACCTTTTGGGGCAAGTGCAGGGCACAGAGGTGATGGGAGAAGTCAGCATGTTGTCAACCCATCTCAGAATAAATGAATGAATAAGGCCAAAATTCTCATTACTTTTGCACCTGGGTAGCTTCACTGGTGTTAATTACATGGTGGAAATGGAGGATCCATGTAAGCAAGATTCAAATCAGACACTGATATTTAGCTCTGCTTCAGGTCCTCTCTATAGGATTGCTTCTATCAAAGTGAAGAATGAAACAAAGAGGGGAAAACCTAAATAGTGATTAATGAAGAACAGTCCTTATTTAATCACAGCTTTCAATTCAGACTTTATAATTTAAACTTCAGTAATTGTCTTCATGATTTTGGCATCTGCTCATCCCAGCCTACACACTATCTTTGAACTAACAGCATGGCTTATCTTTGCAATTAAGCATTCAGTGTAGCAACAAATCTTCAATTTGGTGTGAGTCACTCAGCTGCTAAATCAAACAATGTGTCACTAAACAAACCAGTTTCCTCCTGACCTCATATGTTGATAATAACAACTTGTGAAACCATCTTGAGATTTCTTTGGTATAATTTGCTGGTACTTTCTGACACACTCTTTTTCATCACGGTAACTGGGTTCTGGATTAGAAATGAACAGTACACAAACAATTGATAGTTGTTATTATCATGGAAATACCTCGAAACCAGTTGCTAATAAAGCAAAATAATTTTCTGTAAGTAAAGGCTGTAAGTACAGGGTGAGCCAAAGTTGCAACTGCATCAGCCTCAGTGGGTAGGTAGGGATCTGAACTCCTGTTATGAGGAGGGGAAGTGCTGGGTGGACAAGGTGGACATTCCTGGTGCAAATGGGATCCCCATGCCTCCATATGGCAGACACACACGTGCTGCTCTGCATCACAAGTGTCTGTATGTGCAATCAATTTATAGAAGAAATTCATAATCTTCATCTTAATGTAGTCAAGATGACATTTGGCACCAAAAGGTACCTAGAAACTCCATTTCTGTACTCAACCAGAGAAAAGCAATGCGGGGGGGCCAGTTGTGATGTGCAGTCCCAGGACAGGCTGGGCTCCCAAAACACACAACATTATTTCATGCAGCTGAAATTTCTGAGAAGCTGGATTTGGAGTCATGGTGGATGCGGGCAGTTGTTTACCCTGGCAGCACTGCCTCATTGTAACCATACATCCTTGCAGTCCGTAACACACAGAAATTGGTAGTGTCCTTATGGGTGCTCAAGCTTTTAGTGCTCTTCCTCCTCAGCCCTAGAAGCCACCAAAGATCCACCACAGCTCTTTCTCAACTGTAGCTGAAAATACCTGAGAGAGCTTTTACTTCAAAGGCCCAGCTGCGGGACACAATAGCAGCTCTGAGTGGGTTTTGCTGTTAGCTGCTGACACAACAAGGTCAGAGGTTGTCCTCATTTTAGGCAGCAGCACAAGCTGCAGCGTCAAGGTGACACTGCTGCCTGCCACCTAGGTCTGTGTCTGGAGGGCTTTCTGAACCTCGTAGAGGCTTATCTAGCAGATACGCTATTGCAATGTCTTCAGTGGCATACTTTCTGTTTAGCTGAAGGATCCAGGTAGAAAGTCACTCACCTTCTTTCCTATTCCTACCTCTCATATAGCTCTTTGTTCCTTGGTATAAACTTGTTTCCCTCCTGCAGTGAACCTAACACACTCAGGCAAGTTCTCACATCCACATGTCAGCTGCTGTCAGGTGAATTTTGTGCCTTTTGAGCAGCACAAAATGAACTTGGCAGTTTGAAAAATGTGATCCAGAAGCTGTTCTAGAGTCAAAATGTCATAGTCATGGTGGCTTCCTGTATTCAGGCAAACATATGCATCTAATTATAGTATTTAATTAGCTTAATTGGGCTTTTCATTTTACTGCACTGCTTTACTTCAGTTCTCAAAATAATTTCTAAGGGTTAAGATCCTCCTTTTGCCAAAGGAGGAGCTTGTGTGAAGCAACAGAGATTCAGTGTTAGATATGGGCCATCACCTGCCTGAATGAACCCTAATAAATAGGCAGGAGGGAGACACTTACTAGCATATTTTCACATTTCAATCACTGCAACTAAAGTGAAAAAAAATAAAGTCACTCAGTTTTTGATAGCAGTGCCAAGAGAAATAGGCTTCATGTTCTCTATTCTCTTTAATTATTGCCTTTATCTGGCTCAGAAACTACATGAGGTACAGTGAATACTACCACCTATAGCAGAGCTGCTGATCTGTAAAAAAGCAGTATGATCAGATGACAGCGGGGAAAAAGGCAAGAATTAAAAAAATCAATTGTTTTTTGTAGCAAGAAAACAGATTTTGGAATAGATGAAACAGAATAGATTGCCACAGAAAAGGCAACCACTTGGAGAGACTCTGAAGAGATGACAGATCTCACTTGTTTTGGTTACATGCATTTTAAAAGTTTCATTTTGCAAACCTTCACCTTCATTTGTACCACTGACTTTACCAGCTTCACTCCAGCAGCCCAGGCTTTCCTGGAACAGAGTCCCCTCCCAGTTGTTCTAAGCCTGGAAATACTGCAAAGTTTCCAAACCATCTCATTAACAGACAAAAATTAAAATGAATTTACTTACTCCCTTTACAATGGCAGCATGATGGGTATTTTCAGTTTGGTACCTACAGACTGCTCTTGCATCATGTTTTCATGTCCGTCTTCACAACTGTAGGAATTTTTTAAAAGGCGAAAGCTGAGATGTATGTCTATCCTACAACTCCAAGACCTGGAAGAAGCATGCTGCATGTCCTGGTAAAGAAGGTCACACAGCTATAGGACTGTTCATGTCATGACACGTAGTCCTAAGGATGTGGTACTACATAGATCACACCTCTCACAGACAATTCATAGAGATGATTGAAAGACAGTTCCCTCCAAACTCATGTCAGTATCATTAGCAGAAAACAAAGTAATTTCATCCAATCCCTTCCAGCCAAAATCAGTTCAGCCATTGTGAGTGGGAGGTTTGGGTTGGGAGGATACTCCAAGCTTCACTGTTTACTCCTCTGGACCACCACGCCTGGTGTGGAAAGGGAATCATGAACAGGTGGGTGGCCAGGCAGCGAACATCCTGCCACCAAAGTCACATCCCAGTTCAGGTTTTCTCCATTCCTGCACATGTTTTCTCCACCATCTCCTGAATGCTTCTAGGAACCACTCGTGGTGGGAGAGACAGCCTCAGGAATTTGAGGTTTCATCAACAAAGGTTCTTGATCAGAGACCACAAGTGGCCTCTCTACTCCTAAACAGCCATAGCTCTGTGAAGAAATCTGCCTCTGTGTGTCCAATCTCTGGTATTCACTTTCTGATTTACCTGCTGGGAAAAATACAGTCAGGCAGATTTCCTTGCAGAGAAACAGCTGTAGGCACGTGGCAGGCCAAGTGCAAGTAAGTCTTCAAAGTAGCTCTTTAGTGTTCTCAGAAGAAAAGTGGGTCAGACCTTGCAGCTTAAGTCTTCTGGGACTTTGACTTTAATTAAAGTGTAAGATATCAGCACTTACCCTCACCTAGACATACAATGGAGGAGATGTGCTGCTGTTAGTGCTTACAGATTCAAAACCCCAGGCTGAGAGCTTCTCTTCCCTGGTCTTAAGCCTCAAGTCACACAGAAACTGCATTTGTGTCTTTATGAATCCATTCAACTGATGCAGAAATAATGTGCCAGGTGGAATGACACCAAAAGGGCTTTCCCTTGCACTGCTGACCAGAAGGAAGCTTCCCAGAGGGAGATATCATGTTATTCAGGCAGCTTTATCTCCACAAAATCCTTGGCTTTGGCAGTGCCTGATCCTGGGAGGTCCTTGTGGAAGCTACCAGGCTACTGCAGAGCAGGAGATCAAACTTGAACCCCCAATCTCTTCTAGCAGGAACTGGTATTTCAGCACAAATGTCCATGGCAGCTATGTAATAAATTGACTGTTAACAAGAAATGTTGTCAAGAGAGAAATGTCTGAGGGCAGTAAAAGGCTGACAGGGAGACGTGTGGGATGCTGGAGCTGGTGGTAGGGACTGGAAACTGATGTCACAGTGAGTGGGGAGATAATAGATTACCTCACTTTTACATTTTCAGGACATGAGAGGGATATGGCAGCCTTGAAGAAAAGATTTTCAACTGCTTTGTGCAATTTATTTTAATTTCTTATTATGTCAAAACAGCACTTTTCTTAGCCTGACTAGGTTAGTATGGTTTTATCTGTCTGTTTATATAGTGTTCTACCTGTACTCTGCCAACTCACCCAAATTTTTTTCAATTTCTTTTAATATTTTGTGTTCTTCTAAAATCTCAGTTTCTGGAGATAAGGGGCATCGTCAGCATTTTAGTTTTTGCTTTATTTTATAAATTCTAGCCAAAAATAATTTTAAAAAATCCTCAACTGCAATATTTGAAATGCATTCTCATAATTTAGAGGATGACATCATATTTTTCAATACGTAACTTTCAAAATATTTATTGATGCTGCAGAAAGGACTGAACTGCTCAAATACTGTGACTTCCATGCCATGTATCAGTTTTATGTTCTGGATGGCAAATACAGCCACGTGCAAGTATTAGTCTGTATCTAACTAGTCTGTTCTAAACAACCACAATACCATTGTTAACGTTCTTCCCTTTGGAGTTTTTAATTATCCTGAAGTTCTGTTCATTTGGAAAACATCCATTAAGTCTATTCAGCATTTGAATGAAGCCAATAAACCTGAGAATACACTCAAGTACAAGAATAACAGACAATTTTTATTTCTTACTCAGAGTGAAGTTTTCAGCAGTAGCTGAGCAGAAATCCACAACTGATAAAAGACGTATAACCAGGTAACTGTAAGTTATCCTGTCGCTGACCCTGCCCCTGTGCTGGTCAGATGGTCTCACTGCTGCCCAGAGGCAGTCCTGCCCCTTGCCGAGGTGGACATGTCCACAGCTCATGGGGACGCTGTCACTCCGCCAGCTCTGTCAGGTGCTGCAGCAGGCGCAACTGGTCTTTCAAACCTCACAGTTTTCATCTCTTCCCCAGCCAGAGGGGAAGAGGAACTGGCACCTTCATGAGTGGTTACATTTGCTGATGGCTCTGCTTTCCTCCTTTTATGTACACAAGCCTGAAGCAAAATGCCCTGGATATGGTGGACAGGTAGATGGTGTTTAAAGATCAGCAGATGCTACCTGGTGTAAGAACTAGAAGTTTGTTGAGCTTTGCATGTTTATCACCCATTTCATCTGCTCAGGCATCCAGAACTACATGTATAATTTGACAGATCTCTGACACGTTTCTGTGATACATGTTCTGCCGAAGAGTGAATGGGGAAATGGTGTCAGAATTCTGACCAGGCAGCCAGCAAGGGCAGTGCTTTTACACCTGGTGGTATAATACAAGAAGGAAACCAAAATGCCTCATAAATCTGTATTGTAGAGCTGCAAGGCACCCATACTCACAGCTGGCACACTTCAGGATGTTGAATCACTTAGATTGAATATCCATAAGGATAAACAAATTGGTGATTACAGCACCTGATTTAGACTGTCACCATGCCACATGTCCTAGAACATTTAGTCACCTACTTTACACTTGTAGAGAGAGGCACCAATTTTAGGAGCAAACGTTTAAGGTGGACCTATTTCAATTATTATTTTTCTATGAGGCACAGCACAGCAGACTGTATTTGTGTTCTAGGCTTTGCAGGAAAGGACATGGGCTGCCAAAGGAAAAGCTAGCTAGGCTGGTTCCATCTTAGTGGTAGCACAGAACATATTAAGACACAAGATGGAACTGGGGGGCTACTTTAAAATGATGATCTAACAGCTAGCTAGTATATTTTGCAGCTGGGATCACTTACACTCACTTGGCAACAGTGTTCTGGCCATGCTGGCATCTCCTCAGCATAGCAGTTTGGCTTTGTTTCATTTTTTTTCTGCAGCCTTTCAATGAGGAAACCAATTGCAGTTTTGCTGCGTGAATGCAGGAGCATCACCAAGGTCAGCCAAGGAGAAAGGCTCATCCTGTTGTCCTCTGATGGTCATGCACTCTCTGGGAGTAGGTTAGTATGCACTGTATGCATGGTATCCCAATGACAGGTGAAGCAATCATGATCTGGCTTATGCTATGCAATGGAGAAAGCAAGTGACATAGTCCTCTAGATGTCCTCAAGGCAGAAAGAAACTGCTTTATTTATTTTTCTTTTGAGGGAAAATAAAGAAGCCTTACAGCTCTAAGAAGAGTTTCCCCATTCTTTATCATGATGTTATATTAAGCTGTTTCAGTTATCCTCTCCTAAACTTGCATGCAGCTCTATAATTAAGCTGGAAGTCAGTGGCTTAGTTGTCTTTGACTGCGTGGGCATTTGGGGAGGAGTGGGATGCAACATGAGATTAATAGAAATGCAAACCTAGTGTAATGGGTTGACCAGGTACCCACTAGAGCTGCTCTCTCACTCTCCCTCTGCAACTGGACAGAGAAAAGAGAAAAAACAGCTAAGCATTCATGAGTAGAGATAAGAGCTGGGAGAGGTCAGTTACTGATTATCTTCATTGGCAAAACAGACCCAAAGCGGGGATAGTACTTAAATTTATTACTAACAGGATAAGAGCCAAAGAGTGAGAAATAAAACAGTCTTAAAAACACCTTCCCCTCACCCCTCCTTCCATGTTCTCCCTCCTCCTCCCCCCAGCTCTGCAGGGGGACGGGGAATGGGGGTTATGGTCAGTTGCTGTTTCTGCACTGCTCAGGGAGAGGAGTCCTTCCCCTGCTCCCGTGGGGTCCCTCCCACAGGAGACAGTCCTTGATGGACCTCTCCAGCATGAGTCCATCCCTTGGGCAGCAGGTCTTCCCAAACTGCTGTCCTATGGGTCACTCCTCCGTGGGGTGCAGTCCTTCACGAATGAGCTGCTCCACCGTGGGTCCCCCACAGGGGCCACAAGTCCTACCTGGGAAAAACCTGCTGCAGTGTGGGCTTCCCTCTCCACTGGCTGCAGCTCTCTGGCGGGACCCTGCTCCATCTTGGGCTTCCCACGGGGTCACAGTCTCCTTCATGCATCCACTTGCTCCAGCATGGGCTCCTCCATAGGTTGCAGGTGGGTCTCTGCACCTCGATGGTCCCCCATGGGCTGCAGGGGCACAGATTCCGTACCATGGTCTGCACCACGAGCTGCAGGGGAACCTCAGCTCCAGTGCCTGGAGCACCTCCTCCCCCTCCTCCTGCGCTGACCTTGGTGTCTACTTTGTTGTTCCCATGTTCTCACTCTGCTCTTCCCTGGCTGGAATTCTTCTGCGCAACAACCTTCTGTTCCTAAATGTTATCCCAGAGGCGTTACTATCACTCCTAATTGGCTTGGCCTTGACCAGTGGCAGGAAGTCCGTCCTGGAGTCAGCTGGCATTGGCTCCATGGGACAGGGGAAGCTTCTAGCAGCTTCTAACAGAGGTCACCCCTGTAGCCCCACCCCCCGCTACCAAAACCCAGCCACAGAAACCCACTACATCTAGATATCTACATACACATATATCTGTGAGCTAAGTATGAAAGCTGCATTATAGTGGATGGAGTCAATAATGCTGGTGAAGCATAGGGAGCAACTGAGGCTGTCACAGAGTTGGTTTTCCTGGCAGAGTGGGATACATCCCGCTCTGGCTCCACTGGCCGCAGTCATATGGGTTGTTTGGGACTATGGACATGAGACTGCATCAGGCACTTATGTTCCCTCTCATCTTGATGCAGCTGAAATAAGTGGAGCCCAGACCTCACTGGTCCACATTTCAATGTCTCAGACATAAGCTGAATCCCCTCCTGGAGGAAGTGTAGAGATCTCCCTCTCTGGAAACCTTGCAGGGCCTGGATATCACAAACACTACTGTGACTTCACCTGGGGCTGTAAATGACCAGCATCCCTGAGGACCAAGGCACTCCTGGACATCCCTGCTAACTCCCATGGTCATGCTGCAATTTCAGTCAGTGAGGACTTCTGTCATTGTATTCGTTGAGTGGAGTCTTTGCGTTTGCCAGAGGCTGCACCTGAGGCCCAAGTGCAGTTATCTTTGTTGTGTGCACATATACATGATTAGCTGGGTAGCTTTACCATTCAGCAAGCAAAACCTTATGCTGAAAATAAATGGTTAATGGAATGATTTGAACATTAAGCACAGAAAATGCTGCTTAAGCAAAATTATATAATTTTCAGTCTTTTACTTAACTTAGCCATCTACAGTAGTTCTTCCACAGGAAATCACCCCTCTGCCTCCTGGCTTCTGTAGAATATTATATTTTGTCAGGAGCTCTCAAAAACTGGGTAATTAATATAATTTTCTCTTCTGTTTCCCTCATGTTTGTTTAGCTCTATTGTCAGTGACCAACTGGCAGTGAAATGGCCTGAACTCAATTTCTAAGTACTTCAACTGAAAGCACTTGATTGATACCATTCAAGACTCCATATAGCACCCAGGGAAACCTGCAGCTCACTGTCTGTGTATCACAGCAGATCACTGGTGCTCACTCATCAGCAAAGGGCTCCCACTGTGAACATAGCTGGACTAGATGTGCATTTGCAGAGCTACCACCTGCTCGCTGCTCCTCACCCCAGGGGCACCAGTCATCACCTATCACCAGTTACTTGTGGTATAGGTGTGCTGTGATGGCATGAATACCTCCCTGGCTCCAAGAAGAGACGTAAAGTAAGAACGTTTTCTCCAAAAAGGCTTTATGAATTGTACCTGATGGCAGACAGCTCCCAATATGCATGACCTTTTACCTGGGATGAGTGTTAGTTTTCAGGACAATTTATGCTTACTACGAGACTAGCCTAAAGGCCTCCTATCTGTTTTGATTTGTTCTATAAATTTGCCTATACTCCCGAGGAAGCAGTACTGAGCTGTCCAGATTGGCTTTCTGCACAGCAAATCCAGATCCATATACTAGCTCTCCATTCATGACTATTCAGGACAGTCAAAGTAGGAAGATGTGGTGGTATTAATTTCTCAAGGGCCATTCTAAGTTTGCAAAGGAAGTAGAATGTTTATATAACATTGTCATTGACTAAATTCCAGTTTTAGATTAGGGGAGCAATCAGTGGAGCAATTTCATTGCTCGTCTATTACAGAATGCAGGAGGGCAACTTGCAAATGATAATTTGTGCTGGCTTATGGTAACGGAAGTGTGAATGATTACCCATAAATGGGCACTGTAGGCATCACAAATGTCCTCTCTGTGTGTACTAGTTTTGGCTGGGATGGAGTTAATTTTCTTTGTAGCAGTCCATATGGTGTTTCGGATTGGTGACCAAAAGAGTGTTGATAACACACCAATGTTTTGGTTGCTGCTGAGTAGTACTTGCAAAAAACCCATACCTTCTATACCAATTCTTTTGCTCATGCTACCATCTCAGCAAGTGTACTGACAGTGGCCAAGATTCTGTGAAGGGACAGAGCTGAGATAGCTGACCCTAACTGACCAGAGGGATATCCCACACTGAATGACATGGTACTCAGCAATAAAATATGGATGTAAAAAAGAAAGAAAGAGGAGATATTTGGAGTCATGGTGTTTGTCTTCCCAAATAACCATTATGTGTGATGAAGCCCTGCATTCCTGGAAATGAGAGATTTTGACTCTGGGATCTAGCTATCAGGTGCAGAAACTGCTGGTCTGATCAAAAAAGAAAAAGAGATGTGCTATGTATCTCAGAAGAATGCATGCACAAAGGTCTGCTTTTCAGATCAAGAGATAACCTTTCATCTCCATCCACATCGACACCTCAAAAAGATTAAGTCAGAAAATTCACAGATGCTTGGGCTCTTTAATCCTGCTGACAATTGTGGGTGCTGGGTGGATTTCTTTGCTGGAGCTATGAGTGAGCTCAAGCAGCGATACCGAATCACATGTACTATGGTGGCTTGTGGACACGTTGTGATCTACTTGTTTCTATGTCTTTCAAAGTAATTTCTTTACAATGTCAAAGATGTTTCTTTGCATTGTCATCAGTTTCTTAGCTCCTGTGAAAAAAGCCAGGGAGTTGGATTTGATGGGGATTGCAGAGAACACAGAACTGGCTGTTTCCCCTCGTATTCCTGGCAGGACTAGCTCTGCCAATTGGCACTGTGGGCAGCTGTGGCAGGCAGAATGGCTGGAGCCCTGCTCCCTCTCCATGGCCACACAGGCTCCTCCACCTTCTCTCCTCACTCTCTCTGCCTCTTGGATAAAAGATTATTCATGTTTTCTCAAATCTTAGGATGAATCTTTCTTTGAATAGATCAAAATGTGAATGTTTGCATCCTTTTGAGAAAGTCTAGTTTCCCATGGGCCTAGTGTAATCTTTTCAGAAATTAAACAAACAAACAAACAAACAGAGTCAGTGTCAGTAAAGAGTATTCCTGCACTGCTATTGTTACAGGAATACTGTAACCTATTTTAACTTCTGTTATAGAAAGGATATTTTCTAGAGTCGTGAACTTTAAGATGTTCTCCGTATCTGTCCAGTCATCCTTGGTGTTTCTGTTGTGTCCATGTCTGTGCCTGTGCCATACTCAGCCTACCCCTTTCTTTCGTCTAGCTTAGGAAAATCAAAATGCAAAATTTCAGCTGAAATAATCACCTTAGTGAAAAATCAGTGGCTCAAGACAAGCCTTATAAAGGGCAGTTCGCTCCCACCTAAGGCAGGCATTTGCAGAGGACAGGTGGCTAACTCCTCACTACAGAGGCTTCATGTTTTGAGGACTAGCATTGAGATGCCATTCACTGTCCAAATGAGGTTCACTCTCTCCTCCACAGCTTTCTCTGCTGACCCACTGATGAGGAAAACATCTTCCTCCCCTGCAAAAAGAAGAAAGCAGAAAGTGCAATTGCACCTGAATTTTAGTTCCTTAGTAGTGTCTCTGGGGAGGGAACGGGGGAGGCAGGGGCTGCTGTCTACCAGTCCCCCTTGACTGCTAGGAGCCCCATGGCTGTGTGACACCTTGGGGTGTAAGCCCAGAGTCACAGAATGTTTAGGGAACCCGACAGCCACTTTGTCATTTACACTGTTTCGATCACATCAGCAGGAGACACAGTTAACATTCCCCTAAGGAGAAAGAAGGTGGAGGATCTGATACCAAAACTCATTGCCACCTTATGAGGGCGATGTCCACCTGTGATGACAAGAGTGAATTAAGAAAATTCACGTTATTATGACAAATATATGCCAGATTTGGCCAGACTTTACCTTCTAAAGTAGAATTTGTTGCTATTTGAATTCTGTCTTGTCTTCACTACTGCATTGGGAGTGGGCAGAAGATGGGCATGTAACTGTGGAGGTCATAACTTTTCCCAGATCTAGATCTGGGAAACATTTCAAATGTAAACTAAAGGGGGGATGGGGAGAGGCAGCAGATGCCAAAGCAGAACCAGCCCTGGCATCCACATTCCTTCCCCTGGGAGACACCCTGTGATGCTCCCAGGGATCAGAGCAGAGAGGAAACCTGCACTGGGCACCCAGCCAACAGTTGCTGTCTGGCACATTCTTCAGAGCACAATTCATTTTATTCACCTCTTGCCCCATGTACCAATGGAGACTGGTTTTAGGGAAACATCTCACGCCTTCCTAGGCCCTCTCCAGCACTTGCCCTGTCTTGTAACTGTTTGTCTCTGCATCTGTCATGATATGAAGGTCTAATGGTCTTTTAAAACTGCTTTATTCCAGGTATTCTTGTTTGGTGTCAGAATTTGTAAAGTTGAAATACGAAGCCAAGAATTTGGGGCTTGGGTTATTCTCACTCTGGCCTCTCACTGAACTTCTCAGCTGAACATCTTTTAGTGAAAGCTTCTTTCAGCTTACTGAAAGATGCTGTGATCTGCCTTGGCAGCATCTTATTAAAATGCCAGGAACAAGATCAACAGCTGTGCTGTGATTTCCATTTCTGTGCTGTAAGTGTATGACATTTGCTCACTCCAGCCCTCCTGCCACTACACATTGGACCTCTGAATGTCCCTTCCAGCCTAAGTGAGGCTCTGATTTTATGGCTGCTCAAGCACAGACCTCTATGCACAGCTCGGCAGCTTGAAATGAATTACACGTAATGAAGGCATTTCTTAAACAACATGTCTTTTTGAGGTATGTCAATGCTTTTAGGTTTCTTTTCATAGACTTTTCCTTGAATAAAATATCCCGCAACCTTTATTCTAGTCACGTAAAATATTCATGCATGTCTTCTTTAGAGATGAGTGAAGAGAGGCATACTGTATGGGAAAAGGGGGAGCAACACTTAATATGTTTCCTCTTACATATACTGAAATTAAATATAAGAAGTATTTTATATTTAATTTATCACCATATTGCTATCTAAATTATATGTGCATGGAAAATTTATAGACCTCCTTTGCCACTCTTAGTCTCTCTTTTTCTTTCTTCCTAGAAGTTAACATACCTTGAGTATTTCCATTGCTCTTTCCCCAATATAAGAAAATAGGTAATGCAATTTTATCTACATTTTTGGAGACTCTTTTTCATTATATGGTTTACAACAACTCAAGGTGGAGGGGTTAATTTTCCATAGGCAGGCACTTCCACTGAAGAAGGCAGGATTGATATGCTTAAGACATTTTGCTTTGCAACAAAGCAGATTTGGAGGATGACTATGAGGGCAGACTGAAGGAAAGGGAATATTCCTTGTAAATTTTCTGTGGAAAACCAACTTCAGAAGTGACTGGATGTGCTTGTCCTAAACTCACGTCTCTCCCTCAAAACATGACTGAAATGCACATGACCTCACACCCTTTGATCAAAGACAAAAACTTAAAGCCTTAACAAATATCCTCTCCCGGTCCCCTGAAAACTCACTGACCCTTCTGGCTCGTTTTACCTTCCTGCAGGGTCCAAAACTCACACTGCAGAGGTTGTGGGCTTCCCTGTCACCTCTCATGCTATCCCCATTCACCACGTTTTTCAGTTGCTCCCTGTGCACACCTCAGTGGACACCATCTCCACGGCTCTGCCAGGGCCACCTCTGCCACTCAGGACTGCCCACCTGCATCTTTTATGGCATTAAAAACATTCTCATTTTGCTAATTTCATATAAAGTGCAGTTTTTGAAATTGATACAGAAAGAGAATGTGACAGACAAGAGAGAAACAGCTGCCACTGTGAAAAACACAGTGACAAATCCACAGGTTGAATTTCAAATATGAAGAAAACATGTATGGCCTTGAGGGCTTCAGCCACAGGACGAGCGAGGGCTGCTCATCCACTCACCTGCACTGCTGTTCTGACAGTGATTGAATGAAAATTTTTTTTAAAAGCTGTCATTTTGTTTTAAATCCCTTGTGCACAAATTTTGCAAGTTGATTCCCAGCTCTTGTAGGTGAAGCCTTGACGAATAACTGTTCAATTTGTAGAAACTGTCTCTTATAAAAAGTTCTAGTATAGCTCCTTTTGATCACCACTTTTTCAGTGATACTTCTTCAAACAGTAGCTGCTAGATACACTGATCATCTTAAAGACAACTCTTTTAGGCCTTTTTTTATGCTTTCATAGTGTGCGGAATGAAGGTGGCTCCAAATATCAACGGTACAGTATTTACACTGTGGCATCTGCCATCGTCTCTGTTAGTCACCACTCTCCCTCTGTTAGTTCCTGAATATTCAGTTTTCCTCTTTGGTTGCTATCAGAAAGAGGGCTGAGGTTTGTCTAGGACTCTGGGAACTTTTGCTCACTTACTCAGGGGCCATTTTCTGTTTGCAGCTTGTACTTTGTCTCCTGCTCACTGCCATCCCTGCAGCATGGGTAAGGCATGATCACCTTCATGCACCATCCGAGGGGATTATGGGGGCCTCTGCAAAGTCTGGCACCTCAATGCCATCAGCAACTTGGCATCACAGCTTCAGCTATTTGTTTAAAATTAAATCCTCCATTTTTCAGTGCTACATTTGTGTTCACTAACTTGTAGGCTAAATGCCATCTTGGAGTAAGAGGATAAGTATGGAAGTCATAGGTGTTCGAGGTGTGACATCCCCACTGTCTCTGCTCTACTTTTCATTCCTTTACCCCTGTATTTTGACAAAGGCCAGCTTCTGCTTTTATGATGAGACCCCCCAGAGCTGCATGTGATGCTCAGATAGATGCTATTCCTTTTCTCTCTGCATCCATTCTTGTTTGAGAAGATGATTTTATGGGGGTAGGAAGTGTGGTGCTTGTTAGCCCATACCTTAGACAGATACAGTTAAATAGTCCCATCCTCCCACTGCTTACAACTGATGTGATTTTATGTCTGTTTGCAGACACATTATCCTGGATGTCAAACGTTTTTGCTGGCATTCTTTACTTGTAGGGTCTCAAAAAGCACCAGGACATGAGCTGTAGATGTTGTGATTTTGTTTTGTGTGATGAGCTCCTTGAGCCTCATGTGCCTTGCACCCAAGCAGGGTCCAGGAAGTCCACAGAGTTGCTCACAGGAGCAAAAGAAGCAGCAGGCAGCACATACAGCAGAGCATGCTGAAGTTAGTAAGGATCTTTTAAGCTCCCACCTCCTTTTTTTTTTTCCTGTTCTTTATTCTTTGCTGTCCAGTGCTTGCAAACCCAGCAGTATGCTGTGGTGACTTGCTCTTCCCATCCCATGCCTGCTCAGAGGGGGCTGCCACATGGGTGTGACGAAATGCATGCTCACACAGTTCTCTGCACCAGGGCTGAGCACTTGGGTCTCAGTGCCTGTGCCCACCTGTTGCAGCAGGGGTCAAGAGGCAGCCCTCAGAGCACTGCACTTCCCTTGCACGCTCATCTCCTAAAACTGAGGTATAAAACACCTTCCTGGAAGCACAGGCAGTTCCTTTTATTTCGATCACCAACACACCACCTGGAAATAACTGGGCAGTACAGCAAAGAGGAGAGGCATAAATACTGCGTAGCATCCTTATATATTCACTCAGTTACCTCGCATCTCGATTTTCTGTTATTTTGTAACCGTCATTTAAATAAAGGAATTTTTCCTTCCACTGCCATCCACATCTTTTACTTTATGTTGCAATGGACTTGGAAACCACTTGGGGGAACTTTTCCCATTGCAGTTAATTATAGATGAAAGGCTGTATTGTCACAAATACCCAGTGATCTGACTCAGCTGCTTTTATGAGCACTGAATATCACAGAAATCCAGCAGATTTCACTAAGAAATGTCAAATGCTTAGGACATTTGCAGATAAAGCATTCTTTAGATTCCTTACTCTGATCATATAGTTTGGGAAACTTTGAGTCAGTGCCTAGTTAAGCATTGAAGTAGCTCTGAAAGACCTTTTTTAAAGTCTTGACCTGTATAGTGACCTATAAAAATGGGAAAATGTTATTTAGTTGCTAAACAGGATTTTGTGGTCCTGTAAGATAACTACTTTGAACAGTTAGATTAATGTCGTGCTAGAAATTATTCAGCACATATCTGTGCAAATCTTGTAGGGACTTTTCCCCCTTAAAACTCCCCTACATATACTGTTGTTCGGGCCCTCCTACGCAGGCGTTACGAGTGGAATGAGCGCCAGGAGCCTCCAGCAGCAGCAGGGAGCTGCAGCAGCGCCTGTCGCGGAGCCGCCCGGCGCGGCAGAGCCGCAGTAGTGTCACCAGGTGGAGCCCTGCCCCACGGTTCGCCCTCAAAATCCTCCCCGAAAATATGAGCCCGTGCCTTTGCCGGGGTGAGGCCACATTTCTTACAAACGCGGTTTTTAGGGAATGTCCTTTGAATTCAGTTTTCAGTGCTAAATGATATTGGGGTGCTGTGCGGTGCCGCCGTGCCCGGCCACGGGATGCGCAGCGAGCGGGGAGTTTGTAGGGAAGCACCCTGTGCCCCCCTCACTTACAGCCCTGTGAGTCTGCCAGCCGCTCCCGGCTTCCGCGATGAATCCGCTTCCAGCCCGGCTGCCGGAAACCCAGCACTGCCCCGGTGTCTTTTGGCCATTAATCAGTTTTGCCCCTCTAATGTCCCCCTATCTCCTGCCCCGCCAGCGTGTGCAGCCTTGTCCAGCCAGGCTGCCCAGCGCACGTCAGATACCAGGATCACAGCATTTCTCATGCTTCTAGTGAAATCAGTGGAGGTCCAGGGCTGAGGTTAAGCATGCATCCGGTTGCTATCCAGGACTGGGGCCCTGTCTTCCTCCTCCTCTTCCTCCTCACCTCTCGGGGCCAAGGGGAAATGCTCTGAGTAGAAGCATTTTTCTTTATGAGGATGTTGACTTCTGTGGCAGAGGCTGCAGTGTCAGTCACTGGGCCAGTGCCCAGAGTGTATGTGGCCAGAAGAAACTAATGGACACGCATGAGGAAGAAAAAGAGAGGAGACGCAAGGTGAGGTGAGAAGAGGAGAGGGAAGGGAAAACAGAAAAAAAAAAAGTGAAAGAAAGGGAAAAGGAAAAGGATGCAAACTGGGAGCCAGAGGGACCACTCAAAGTGAGATCTGCTGTTCCTTAATGCATCCTTCAAGGAGAGAACAGAGATGCAAACAGGTGTGAGGAATAGTAGTCCCAGAGGATTTTGTTAGAAGTATCTGCCATAAGGTAACTCTCCACCATTGAAAACATGAGACTAAATGCAACACATACATGCAAAGATAATTCCAGTATTTAGTTTTCATTTTTCTTTTTAGGTAAACACAAGGAAGGTCTGATATTCACTTGCAGAAATCATTGCTCCCCTGGGAACGGTGTACCTGCAGTGTAGCTGAGACATTTCATGGTCTTCTGTAATTGAACCTGAGGCACCCTGTGGTGGCTGATTGCTGTTGAATAATCTGGGGCTGTCGTGTCAGCTTTTTAAAGGCAGGAAAGCATTTCCTTGGACTGGGATGAAAGTCTCTAAACCACAGCCACAGATGGAAAAGAGACTCACTAGCCACCAGGTCACCCACTGACAGCCACAGCTCGGGGAAAAGCTCCACAAAGTGATCAGGGAGGAGGCTGGGCATCAGCAAGTACACTTTTAGAGAAGGGAAGGTTAGAGAGCTTGAGGGAGGAGTATCTGCCACTTTGCTGCTATTTTAGCACTCTGCATCCAGCAGCCAAGCTGATCAAAAGCAATCAGGACAGGGATTTGATGGCCTAAACTGCTTCTTCTTCCCAAAGTGGATCTCATCTATGCCTCCCAACTGCCCAGCTGTGGGAGAGCCCACCTCTGAGAGAGGAACAAGCAAACAATCACCACTGAATTTTTGGCCCTCCAGCCTGCTGCTTTCCTTGCTGAAGCCATGGCAGCACTCCTCTTTGCATTGCCCACAACACAGGCGCAGCACTCCTTAGGATGGGGGAGCACTCCAAGGCAGGCCCTATCTTCCCATTTTAGCCACCTTCTGAACCATGACCAGTGCTGATGGCCCCTTCCTCTGGCTTCTTCCTCTAAGAAATGTATATAAATGTATATTTGCAAGGATTTTTTTTTAATAAATATGGTTTTGGGGTGTTTGTCAGGTCATTGGATAAACTTCAGAGAGTCAAAGCACAGCTGGGCTTATGCAGCAACCCTTGATGGAAGGTCATCATAAGGATTTGCAGAAATTTGCACTATAAAGACTTGGCTTTGACTGGACCATCAGGGGATTTCTGCCCAGGAAAAACAACAGATTGTCACTTGGTATCTCCCTGGTATGACTTTAAACAGTTAAGAGAAATCAAAAGCTCAGAGGCCCAGAACTGCCTGACCAGCTTTTGCCAGGCATCCAGTTTGCTCAGCAGCGCTGGGAGAACTGGCAAGAAACCCCTCAGCTTCTGGCTGGGACAACTTGAGCCTGAGAATTTATATCATTCTTTGAAATGTTTGAGTCCCAGCAAACATTATTTCTATTATGACAAATTTTTGAATAGAGATTGAAATGATAATTTTTCTTCTTGCTGTAGGAGTTCAAGTTTTTCTTTGCCTCCTAGTCTAGAGGCTTAGGGTTGCCTGGTTACTCTGACTCAGAAGCTCTGTGGGGTATCTCTTAGTGAAGAGATACAATTTGGCAATTAGAAAAGCTTGATTTGTCATCTAAATGTAGAAATCCTTGGGAAAAAATAACCATTTGAAGAGCAGTTGTACAGAAAACACAGTGAAAAAACTCTCAGAATGTACATTGGTACTGAACATTGCTGGTTTGCTTATTGTAGAGGCACAAAGGTCATTAATAATCTATGCAATAATTAGGAATTTTTTTCCAGTGTTCAATTAATAGAATCCTGTTCATACTGTATATGAATTGCAAATGTGATCAGAAAAGCATTTTTGTTGAAGAATTTCCCCATGGACTAGCACTGTAAAAAGACTCCATTCAACCAGCAATCTGTTCATCTTGGGCTGGAGTTAAAAGAGCCTGATGTATTCAGGTGAGGGCCTCAGCACAGCCAGCACAGCAAGCTAAAAAGTGTCTGCTTAAATGAGCATGTGGCTACAAATGTATTTATATATAGTGCATGTGTGTGCATAAATGTGTGCAGATGTTCTTATAATAATACATTTGTGCTGATTTGGAAATTTGTGATTGCAGAAACTATTTTATTTTGCAAAGTATTTCCTTTAGAATTGGGGCCATGTTGTTTCAACAGTTGCTTCATATATGCCCTTTAGTTGTTTGCATTTTGATGAACAGCAGCAAACACTTTAAGAACAAGGAGTGGCGTTTAATGATTGGGAAGGTGGGGAATGTTTGATGAAAAACTGAAATCTGTGGACCGACAGTTTTGCTTGGAGGTCCAGGGAGCAGAAAGTCTCAGCCAGAGTAAATTCTAAAAGGTCAGACTTTGATTTAATGAACTTAACTTTCAAGAAAACAAGCCTTTTTCATGCAGAATATCCCCTCAGGCTTATCCCCTTATTTAACTAGCAATAAATGCAGAACAAATAGAATGATAAAAAAAGTCCTGTTTTGTAAATCCTACCGTTTTTAACCTAGTGCCACCACTACAAGCTTAAGAATAAATTTTAGATACTTCATGCTGTATCCACTAGGGGTAGGGTAAATCTATGGCATTGTCTGGTTCCTTTATATCCTTGTGTTATGCCCACTACTGTATCCTACACTACCAAGGTCTGAATTGTTGTCTGCAACTCCTCCACTAGGTCTGCTCTCACACAGTTAATGAAACAATCAGCATAAATATGTTTTCAGCAGGCACAAGGTGAGCCTACAATATTGTGTACTGGAGTGATATGTAATCTACTTACTAAGTACTTACTAAGTACTGTGGGAAAATTCCAGTGAAATGAGATAATTTGCAGATAACACTGCCCTCCAAAAATATTTATATTAAAATATGAGAAACAGAGAAGGGTTCAGGAAGCCTTACTGCAGCAAAGCTGGGTGAGCAGTGAGGTGGGACATGGCATGCAGAGTGGTGGTTGGCAGGAATAATTAGAGATTATGGCAGTCTAAATTACTACTGTCAGTTAAACAATAGGTATTTAGTTCAGGTGCCTGAGGTGGATGGTGGGTTGCCTGTGGTATCTCCTCTCCTACGCTCCCTAAGGGGCCCTACAAGTTCCACAAAGTCGCAGGACAGGCAGGGCCCCAAGCTTGGCAGTGCTGGGTTGAACCTCCACCCACACCTTCCCCACCGCTCAGCATGCAGTGGCAGCAGGGAAGGGAGCAGGGAAAATTAGATTAGGAAGAATCACAGAATCATAGAATGGAAAAGAAAATGGCATAAGAGGTTGCACTGAGAGTTCGTTGTTGCAGATCGCAAATCATCAATCTGTCTGTGACCAGAAAAAGGATTTAAAATCTGGTCACCACAAGAAAGCAGGATTTAACATCAGGAGAACCAGCATTAGGATACAGTTGAGTGAGTGAGTGAGTGAGTGAGTGAGCCACCTCCAAATAGGCTGCTTATTTTTTAATGACTTAAGGAAGCAATACTTGAGCCCTCCCTTTAGGATCTTCCACTTGGTTCCTTTCTGAGTCAGTCTACTGGGTCAGAGGCATATGGGAGACAAAGATATATGGAAGCCAATATGACAATACTTGTGTTTCTGTGTTAAGATTCAGTCACGTTTAATAACATTATTCCAACGACTGTTATAGTTTCGACTAATATATCTTATGTTCTATTTTCTGAAGTTAATATCCATGTTAACTCTATCACAATATTGAAGGAATTTCATCAGCCTGTTTTGTATGTTTTCACTGACCTCATGTATGCAATATAATTTGTCTGTACAGACAGTTTATTTAGGAGGACTTAATGACAAAACGGCAAATCAGAGAGGCCTTATATTTTTATTCCTGTCTGCAAACACTATTTATTTATTAAGAACTACATTTGCCTTTAGTCAGAAATATGGTCTCTCACATCTTTTGCCAGTCATGTTTTGACTTAGAGAAGTTGCCACAGTAAAGAGATATTTTGCATTTCCAGGTTGTCTTTCTCCAGCAAATAACCCAAACATGGTATTCATGGGATTTCAGTCCTCCCTATTGCAAGGGAAGGATGGAGCAATCACACCGAAGTGGAAAGCCCAAGGATAAGAAGGATCTGTTTTTACCCCAAATTTCTCACAGCATCAAGTGCTTCTTTGTTAACATGGGAAGTACCATGGTACTCCAGGAAGATTCATTTAACAAAACCACCTGAAATACACCCAAACTCAGGCACAGGAAAAGCTTTCAGATTCAAACCTGGATGTCACAAATTTACAGAGAAAAAAAGAAAACACAGTAGAGAGGAGGATGATTTCTCAAGCCCTGAGAGACAGATACTCTTTTATCAGAATTCAGGAAATACAGTTGCCTCAGTGTTAGCCTAAACTGTAGCATTCAGAAGGATCAGGGGATCAGGCTAGTGGCAGGCTGCTACCCTCTTTTCTGCACTTCTGATTTAATTTTAGCATAAGAATAGGGATTTTATTATAGCTCTTTCCTGCTTAATGAATTATCAAAGTTTTACACATCTTTGGATGGAAATATGCTGGGCCCAATTTTTTTTCCTAGTCTTTGCCCAAATGATGCAATCACAGCCTCCCAATGGAGTAACATTACTTGAGGCTCAGAGAAGGAATAAATAAATTACTTAGAGGCAGTTGCATGAAATACACATCCACATACATAGCTGTGAGGTTCTGGCCTCATAACTGGAGATCCTTTTTATAGATTTATCCACAACCTGATACACTTCTGGCTTCCTACAGTGAACTAGTTTACCCCTTTTTAAAAGTCACTTTGTTACATATCTGGTGCAAAATATTAATGATGTTCTCAGCAAATGAGAGGAATTATAAACATCAGCGATGATGGAGAAATAATCAAGGAGCAGGAAGTTTCTAATGGGAAAATGGAGCCTCCCACAGAGAATTCTGCTTAAAATATCCTCTTTCACTAATTGATACGGCCACTGGTGTTAGAGATGTTGTTGTTTTGCACCTGATTTAAATAGAGTTCAAGGAATACTTAAATCAGATATGGAATTTGAAGTGTTTATTGTGTTTTTTCTGAAAGAGTGTTATAAAAAAATATTTTAGAGACCCTGGAAACTCAGCAGCTAACAGCAGTGATGCCCCAGCTGTGTGGGAAAGGGCTAGAACAGCGCAGTTTCACATTGTTAGGTGGCCTAAATACTCACCCAGGTATATCCACCTCTGCATGAAAGAAAAATTTTGTCAATTGCCTGAATCGTTGTTTCCAAAAGACCAGTGCTACTGGAAAAGGAGGAGGAGATGTGAATTAACTTACCTGTGTGGTGAAGGGCCTCCTATGAAATGTGCAGTTGGGGTGGGTGTGGATGAGTAAGATTTCTGAAATGTTACAAAGTCCAGGTGGGTTTCTCAGGCTCCTCTGAAGGATTAAGTGCATATTGCAGTGGATTTTCTTGCGTCTGAAGCTGTGAATGCAGAGTGACAGTATTCACACAGGACCCCCGGGGACCCTTGAATCCATTCCTGACAAAAAGTAGGCTGCATACATGTGTTGCTGCATGTAGGAGTTAGCTGCTTCTCTGCCGTGGAAGTATCCTCCTCAAAGCTATTTTTGTATAGCCACTCCTTCTCTCAGTATGTGCAAAGCCTCAAGTTTTAATTGCCTTCTCATGTTTGAGCTTTTTATGATCCTCTTTACAGGTATTTATTTAATACAAATTCATACAAATGAAAGCAGATTTTTTCCAACTAATAAAGTCCCTTCATTTAAGTAAGGAAACTAAAGATACACATTTCTATCAAAGAACTACTTATTTCAAATGTCTTCCTGTATTATTATTTAAGGGTGTAGGAGGAGCAGGAGAGGGAAGAAATGCATTTCTCTCTCATTCAACCACAGAGGTGCAAACCATGGAGTGAATCCGCTCCTCCAGCTCCCTCCTAGCAAACAATGGTTTTTGGACACAGCTTAAGATAACTTTTTCATCTTATTGATGACTTCCTCAGCATTGTTGACTTCCTCAGCATTAACTTTGAGGAAGAGAAATAATGCTGCACAGAGACCTGGCTTAGTCAGAGATGGCAGCAATAGCTACAGGAAGCTTTTTTATGTCTTTCTGAAAGCAACATATCAAAGGGTAAAAGCTAAGCTACAGAGGATGCTTATTGTGCCAGGACAATAGCACAGACACCCTCACTAGAGATGGTGAAGATGAATTTTTCATGAAGCCTTTCATACCGCTGCCAGAAAATGTCATCCCATTGAATGTTTTCATGACAATGTACTGATGTACCTTTCCTCAGCAGGAGCTTCTTGAATTCATAATGTACACCTGGTCAAACAAGAGACGATAACTCTCCATGATGCATCCATGTTGCCATGATCTCCAAGCTGCAGTCACTCTTCCTAGATTTTTTTAATTAAGCTTGAAAAAAACCCACATAAGCAAGCAATGAAACTCTCCACAGAACAGATTTTTTTATTTCTCCAGCTCTCCCTAGTCCTTCCCTAATGACAACACGTTGTGTGTTGCCTCAAAGAACACATATCTCAGAGAAGCTCTGCCAGGAAGAAGGAAGTTGGATTGCTGTTGCTAGAGGGGCAGAGCTGGGGTTTCCAAGGTATTTTAGCTATGCATTGCCTTATTTTCAAAAATGATCATATTTTAGATTTAAAATACAGGCTGAATTCATAAGCTGCTACAGTTTTTCTTGTAACTTAAAACATTTTGGTTCTCTTCAGGCTGCTGCCATACATGGTGAACCTTAAACATGTTCAGTACAATCCTAAGAACATAGCATATTGCCAGCATCAATCAAGACTACAGCTGCAATAGCATAGTCTTCTATAACACTCATGCACAAAAGGTACATGCATTTTGTACATTGGTAACCTCTGAATGGGAAAGTTAACACCATCAGAACACTCCTCTGCTCTGGGAAAAACACTGCCAGATAGGACCAAATAAACCAAGACAGAAGGATACTTGGATTAGCATCTCATGTCAGAGTACATTGGAGTAGATTGGCTTCCTTTTACATAAAAGGATTTCTCTAGAACAAGGCTGATGTTTGAGAGCTTCTTGATGTTTCAGTCTCTTGTCTAAAGATTTGCCTGCAAAAAGCAGTAGTTCATTCCATAGTGACTCACTTTAGTGGATGGAAGACAGAAAACCTCCCCGACAGCACTTTATTCTTAGTCACAGTTCTCCGAAGTAGCATCTATTCAATGTACATGGACTGTCATCTTACTTGATCAATTAAAATCTGGAGCATTGCGTAAACACTATTGGAGAAAGGTTGTAACTACAGTGGTAATGGGATACATCTGCATAACAAGAAAGTAATATGCAGTACTAGCTTCCTGCTTTTAGAGCTTTTGGTTGAATTTTTTTTAAATAACTGCTTTCGCATGTCAAGATTTTTAAGCAGCACCCAGGAGATAAATCAGGGATAGCTGGATATAGTTGTGTATAATTCTATGTGTGCCTATGTGTGTATTTAAATGCATTATATATATATATATATACACACCACTCACACACATATATACATACATGTATTTACATAAATATTTTTATATGTGTATATATATATATATACAAAAACATGCAAAACCTAGATTTATACATAAATTACTATGCAATTGGGATGGTTATTCATGAAAGTATGGAACAAGAGAGAGACCTTAGCAGAGAGTCGTGTTCTGCTGCCGCCTGCCTACTGTTGTGCTCCCAGATAATTTCTGAAGTCAAAGCAGCCTTCATTGGGCAGGAGAGCACAGTGCAGTGGAGAGCCCAGGATAGGCAGCAGACAGGTGGTGAGGAACTGTAGGCACAGGGACAGCACTAAGAACACTGACTTCATTGACAGCAAACTAATTGAATTGGTGCAAACTTAAGACTCACCCAAACGTCTATTAAATGTTTCAATCTTATTCAAAATAACATTAAAGTGGATAATTTTCATTGTAGAATATTAGGGGGGAAAATTACAGTATACCCACAGAAGTGTAATGAAAGCTTAACAATTAGAGATATTGACAAACCTGACATACATAGGTGTTTTTACTCATAATTAAGCAGTAATCCTGCTTAACAGTATTCTGGGAAGAAAGTGTGGCTTTCTCAGTAAAGACAACAGTGATGACTTTTACTCTAGTTATACTTTAGACATGTAAATCGTCAGCATTGTTGCTTGAACTTGAACCTTAACATCCTTCATGTTCAAGAGACAGAAATTAGTATAGCATCATTTAGGTTGGAAAAGAACCTTAAGACCGAGTCCCACTGTTAACCCAGCACTGCCAAGTCCATCACTAAATTGTGTCCCTAAGTGCCACATCTGCACATCTTGTAAATACCTCCAGGAATTGTGACTCAACCACTTTCCTGGGCAGCCTGTTCTAACATTCTGCAGGAAATTTTGGGGAGTGGTTTATTTGTTCTCTTAGATGTGGAGTTTCACTAATTGTGTCCCAGACTCCATCAACTATATTGATTTGATCTCTGTAAAGGGGACCTAGGGAGACTCATAGATAGAGATGTTGGCTCCGACTCAGATGGATACTATTTTGGGTATTCTTTGCAATGAAAGTTGCTGATACTTCCCAGGTTTCCTCAGTTCCCTCCCTCATCCCTCGCACACACCTTTCTTGTGGAGTTGACTCTCTTGCTTCTTTTTTTCCCCAACTCCTGCAGCACAAGAGAATCATGGGTCCTCTTGGTTCCCAGAACAGATTTGGCTGGAACGTGGTGTGAAGGGTGGTTCTCTTGGTGAGCCATTGTGACCTGTACAGCAGGTTTGACAGAAAGCTCTATTTCATCTGCCTGCACTGGGCTCAGCCCTTTCACCAGGACATGATGCCAACACCCCCCTGCTAGACATGCAAAAGAGATGAGAGGAGCCTGGGCAGCAGCAGCTGCACACTGTGGTGACAGAGCACACCCCAAGGCTGTGGAGCCGTGTTGCCATTTGGAAACATTTGGTGCCACTGTGTTCCTGAATGAAGGGACTGACACAGAAGTACTGTCCTTGCACATTTAGGCAGGGTTAAATAGAGGGTTTAAATAAGAAAGCGTTGGAAAGGAGGTCAGGTCTATCTGCATGGGGTTCTGGTATCTGTTTCTTGAGTTAATAAGGCCATCGGGGGAACACTGAGTTGTGATACTGGACCACAGTACATTACTGATGCATATTGTTTACTACACTGATGGTTGCTATGGACTGCAATTATAATGCAGGGCAAAACAATATGAATGCACAGAGAAACGTATGGATATTCACTTCTCAACGAAAGAATGATATTTAGTTGAGTGGTGTAGAAGGTTGGCTTCAACAGCAAGCAGGCCAGCTATGTATCTTGGGAGGTGTGATCACACTGCATATATCACACCTGTGCTATGGTATATAAGTTTTTGAGGAAGAGAAAGAGCTTAAATGGCTAAGTAGATGTGCTGATTTAGCTCAGTGATAAGTGACATTTCAGGGGCAGAACAAAGGGGTGGTTAGATCTCTGAGTGGGTTGGAGTATGATGTACCATTTGCACCCTCACCATTGATACAGTGAATCTCAGCTGCTGTATTACAGTAACTCTGCACTTACTCGTGCATGGAGCATCTTTTAAGCCTAACTTCATATTAGGCATGACTTGCCACAACATTAGCATTATGATCCATACACTTCATGGATCTCCATTCTCACTGTCATACAGATTTTCACCCTTGGCAAATTATAGATCCCAAATTCATCATATCCACATTTAACAGTTTTCAGTGCTGCAATGATTCTGTATTACCTAGCACTTCATACCTATGATTAATAGCCTTAATATTCATCTCACTATACACATACATTTTACCTGATACTGATATTATGCTGCCGCCCTTAATTTCAGTACTTCAAGGTATTCCTTCAATGTTTAAAAACTACATCAGTTTCAAGGGAAATTGCAATCCATATATGATTTAAATAATTTTAAGCTTCAAGTCACTTTATATGACATCATTTCAATTACAACGTTGATCAATATATAGAGCATTTACTCATAAAAGAGAATGAGTGAGTTAGTCAGATGTACAGAGTTTTCAAGGTCACTATATTGTTAATAAAACCTGTTAACTGACATAAGCATTAGTCATAAAGCTGAGTAAATGTAATGATTAAGCCACTCACAGCTCCTCACCATTCTGTTATATCCTGTCTTCTAAAGAGATAATTTTTATTTTGGGGCCTAATTTAAACCTACTTAAGTCAGTGGAAAAACTCCCTCTGGTTTCACTGGGATTCATATCAGACTACCACTAAATAACAGAACCACACTCATGAAAGGAGCAGACAACAGGCTGGTAATTCAGGCAGACTCCTACACATCAGCTCCTGGCACAGTTTGTAGCTGTAACGTTCATCTCAGCAAGACAGATGGAGCTTGACCAAGCTCTAGGTGGAACTGTAATTACATTTTATTCCTTCAGACACCTCTTACTGCAGAAAGCACAACACTTCCCTGCTGCAGAAAGAGTGGAATAATAATTGTTTGGACTTGATGGGGGTTTGTTGATCCCCTAATGGTAGGCTGGTACCCATTTGCTGGGTGCAAGGGACCAAATGAGAGTATAGATACAATATGCAACCATACAAAATGTGCAATAAATGGAGTAATCAGGACACAAATGGAGACATTTCAATTTAATGAAATCCCCACTCAGCTCCTGGGAGAGATCACAACAGACAAAGTTCCCTTTTAGTGATAAGGAGTACATTCTTTCTGTATACATGACCATTCTATACTGAATATTAACAGGTATTAAGTATTCTGTTTAAAAGCAAAGAATTTGTCTGGTCTGTGTCTGTTCTGCCTTACTCAGACAATCATCAAGGTTGTAAGATTAGGTATTTGAAAGATCCTTGCCAGATGAAAAGTTGGGAGGCTGGAAAGAAGACTAAGGCATTGTCAGTGCCAATATGTACAGTATAGGATGAATCACGTCCTATGTGGGATCCCACATCTCACCTAGTATGAGACATCTTGGATACCTCTAAATCTGAGCTAGTCATCCTAATCTTCCTTGGAAAATGGAAAGATGGCAACTACCTCCTGTAGGCACTGTCTTTCGTGTGAAAGGAATTCCGCCATTGACCCCAGGAAGTATACTGAATAAATCTCCATTGACCATACAAGGGGCCAAAGAAGACTCACATACATGTAGATTTCTACATGATGACATTCATTCAAGGCAGTGTCAACTACCCAGAAGCATCTGCTGCTGGGTACCACAAGGTGAAAGAAAGAATAAGTTGCCGGTACAGATTGCCACCAAAACAGGCAAAATCCCTCCTTGGCAATGCCAAACAACTGCAACACACCCTTGAGGAAGCCAAGTCTGCCATAGAGACTAAGGGAGCACAAAAAACCTCTGTGAGTAGACTCTACACTGCAGTCCCATGTAGAAGCCCCACTTAGGGCAGCATACAAGAGAAAATGTCCAGTTAAATAGACAACTTGCCAACTAAAAAAATACTTACACAACATGTATATAAGGTGTCTACAGACCCCAGAGAGCAAGGCATTAAATTCACTGAAAAGTAATGGGGGACAGGCAGCACCTCATCTAGAAAGCTGATCTGGTTAGGAGCAGCAAGACAGAGAAGTCTGGCATTAGACAAAGCATATGAACAGTATCATCAGAATGGGACACAGCAGAGGGACAACTGCAGCAAGGTCAAAGGACTCCTCTTCCTGGTAGTAATAGTAATAAGGGAGCATTCAATGCAAAATCCAAGACACTTGAAGGATGTATCCAGAAGGTACAGCAGACCAGCAGCAGAGACTGTCCTTCAGTGCGATTCATTTATCAGCATCACAGCCCCTGTTACAGCCAGCTGCTACTGAAACAGCTTTTTCTAAAGAAAGCAAATCTTAATCCAGCATGGTCGTAAGAAAGGAAAATCATGGTTTTGGGAGCTGGACCTGAAAGAAGCAGCAGTCTGTGCACATGGCTACATTGCTATCAACAAAACATTTAGAAAAAGGAGCCAGAAAATTCTCTTAAGAATCTGTAGTTTATGCAAACAAGTGCGGAGTCTTCCTACATTATTGTAAAGTTCATATTTCATGAAACAGTATGGATACATGCAGAATTTAGTTTAGTCAACAGAATTATTTTAATAACATAAAATTATTTTTATCTCTTTTATTTTTGTTTGAAAAGCACTCTTTACAAATCATAGACAATATCTCAATAGGCAAATATAGCTGGAAAAGTGGTGAACATTTTTTTTGTGTCAGTGATATGTTCATTTTACTCACATGATAGTTATCCCTCTTCCTATTTTGATTTTGTCTTTTTCTTCCCATAATCGTAGGCTGTAAAGACTAAAAAAAGAGTAAAATCAGCACTTATTTTGCACGTGCATCTTTGTATAATTGCCACCACAACAGAAATTGATGCAATCGTGATGCCACTCCAGCCTGTGCTGATTAGGGAATCCAGAAAGACTAGGGAAGATAAGGCAGAGGGGGATTCACTCAAGTAGGGCAGCACTGTCTGGAGCAAAACAGTCCATGGGGAGAAGAGAATTCAGAGCAGATGTCAAGGTGAGGGGTGATGAATGTCTGGAATGTCAGGATGGAGCACATGGTCTTTGCTAGCTGAAATTATTTTGAAGCTGATTGGAAAAACAGGGGGCTTTAGCAAAGCCACAAGCACAGACTTAGTGGAGAAGGCAGAGGAAAACTCTTGACACGAAGTTTGTGTCTGACACAGATGGAGAAGCTGAGAATCAAAGACAAGGAAGCATGAAGGACAGATGGGGTAAATAAGATTTTTAAAAACACCTAGATTCTTAGGGCTTCTAAGTGTCTCTTGTTTTCGGTGTCCTGCTTGGAATCAACAGGTAGAGATGAAAAATCCCATTGAAGGAGAAGAGCTCCAATCAGGCTGAGCAAGAGCTGGACCTCAGGCATGCAAAAGGGGTTAAAAAGAAATATGAAAGACTAGGAGACATCTGTGCATCTGAGCCAATGTTAATACATGAGCTCGTTTTGATCACTGTTTGTAAAGAAGAAGGGGAGAAAACAGTCCTTGAAGGAGATCAGCAGAGAACACTAGAAAAGAGGATCAGGAAATGCACCTAAAGCTTTCTTCAAGATCTGAGTTTACTATGCATGAAGGTTGTGACAGTGACATTAAATACAAACAAACTAGCTGCTCACAACAGATTTGATCTCCACATTGTGCCACAACTTAGCTTTCTTCTGGGCAGAATCAGCTCTGTTTAACAGAGCCCAGCTATTTTACTTAAGGGTGTAAAGAGGAACAGATTTTGATATTATTTATTTGAATTTACCTGGCTCCATGGAATTGAACAGAGATTAAGACCTGCTGAAATTAAACAGACACACATAAAACTGTACCAGATGTGCCAGAGACGCAAATACTCAAGACCCTCCCTGTGACATTTGGATAGTATTTGGAGAAGCAAGGAGGATTTTTAATTTGCTCTCCATGTGTACACAGGAATGTTGTGATAGCAGCAGCAAGCTGTGCAGGTGGGCAGGGGAAATCCTGGACAACTCCTGACACCGGTGTTAAAAAACAATAAGTATTAATTTCCTACTTCTGAATAACTCAGGAGACTATAAGAATTTTAATATAGGAAAAGGTCAGGTTATTTCAACTTGGAGTTTGTCTGGGCTTTATTTGTTTTGCTAAGGAAAAATGTAAATTATAGAAGAGCCAGGAGGAAATTTCTCACAGTATAAAATTGCTTACATTAAGCAAGCTTCCATAACTTGAAAGTTGATAATAACCTGCTTTGTGAATTGCCTTTTACTGCCATTCAACACTATATAATCCTTTGTCATACAGAAGGTGAGGAGCAGTACCATACATGGGTTTATTAATGCTATCAAAATTATCTAAAGACTGTAAGATTTTAACTGCATCCTTCTTCCTACCATCAGTAGGAAGTAGTCAGGTCTTTGTCACACAGTGATGGGAAATCAAGGCACAGGGAGTCTGGGAGTCAGACCAGTACCTATGTAAAAAATTTGCCCCTTAATGATTTGCCAAATATTACACTGGAAATTTACAGCTAAGCAGGAAAGTAAATGAGTGTGGCTTTGTTCTGGCTATCTCTAGTCTGGGGCAAGGGGGCAACATGGCTTTAGTCTGTATTGTAGCATGATTTTAAAACAATAAAGTGGGATGTTTGAAGAAGATAAGGATAATAGTGCTGCCATCTGCCCAGTACTTGAGCTTGGGAAAGTAACTCCGGTGATTAAAGGGAGCTGAACAGCCAGGAGAAAAAGCTGAAAAGAGCTTTAGTTTGCAGCACAATGCTTCTGGCCTCTGGCTGAAAAGACAGCAGAACCAAGCATAAGCCTCTGTGACATTTCCAATGAAAAGGCAAACCTTTTGTACTACCTGCAAGGTGGCAAAGGGCAGTAAGCACCTGGTGGCACCACCAGCTGGAAGGCAGGGATCTGAATGGGCAGTGGCAGCTCTTGGGATAATGAATGCTTTTTTGTTCCTTAAGGGTTTTGTATCAGGTGAATTGCTGACAGCAGGTTTCTGTTTCCCTGGTATGAATGTGAACCAGATCCTGACTTAACACAGGCCACCTAATTCAGTGGCCTACTTTGCATGAGCTTGTGGTCTCTCCATCGCAATCTGGCTGAAAATACAGTTTGACAGTGTTTATACTGTCAAACACATTTTCTTTCATGTTTGGCTCTGATAACTAATTCCTGCTAGTGCAAAATTAATGCTGGATATAGTCAATGTGTGGTTCTGTGTATTATTCCAAACAGTTTCCCACACCAACAGTCCACTTGGCTTCACATCAGCCTGTTTCTCCAAGCAGTTGTACAAGGGCATGGAAGCTATTGCTGGCTCTCTAGATTTTTTTATTGCCATCAAAACCAATAAACTAAACTTTCAGACTTGAGTTTTCACAGAGAAATGGAGGCTAACTTAATCTCCTAGTGGCATTGAAAATCAGTAATTTCTATGCTAAGAATTAACTAATAGTTTGCCTCTCATTCAGTAACTTGGTAACCTGTCCTCTAAGTCTTCTTTTGGGTCATATTAAGTTACAGTAGAAAATATGTTCTCCATGCGAGGAGACAACAAACAAGCAGAGGAAAGTGGAAATTCTGCTTAAAAAGCCCCCAAATGCTTCATTGTTTGTTTTGTGTAAACGTATTTCCTTTTATAATCCACCTGTTTGACACTCCAAACATGCACACACTTTGGAAGTAATATCCAAATAATTTACTTCCATAAAAAAACAATTTACTGTGAGATAAAAGCAAGAACAGCATAAAATGATGATAAAAGCCAAAAATCATATGCAGGCATGGAACTTCAATATATATTTGTGGTTTCTGCACCTTCTGTTGAAACTCATTGCCACTGGGTCAAATGCACCCCCAGAAAAAAATAAGTTTTGGGCACTACAAGATACATACTTGTTTCAGCTGAAATCACAAGGGTTTTAAATAGACAGAATGTACACGGCAGTATTTGATCAATTAGAAATGTACAAAAGTTTTCTCTAAGCTCCTTAATACTAAAATTATTGGTTCTGAATAGAAAAACAGTAAACAAAATCCTCATTGTTTTGTTCTATTTTCTCCCCCAGAAATGCTAGGATTTTCACTATCACATTTTTAACAAAATAAAGAATATGCAGTTTTATCTCATTGTTTTTCTATTATTATCTGCTTGTCCATCATATTGAATTTTAATATTGTTCCCAAAGATTTAAGAATAATATCTAAATTTACAAAACAATGAATAAAACACCAAAGCAGGTGGTTTAGCAAGTACTTTAGCTTGTGTGTAAAAACGCTTGTTGTACACAGATGAGATGGCAAATCCAAAAACCTAATCCCCACCTAGGCAATGATTGATTGTAATATGACTTTGCAATTCCAGTTTTAATGTAGACAATAAACAGTTGAATGGAAACATTATGCAATGCACAATTGCAATCTACAATTAATCATAAATCCCAGAAGGAAAATACATCTAAATGACACCTAGAAAGTAATGAATGTAGCATTTTGTCACCAGTTCTTACTCATTGCAATTTTGTTGGTCATTAAAACAGAATAAATAATTAAAGTAATCAGAATAAAAATCATCAAAGTTGTATTTTAAAATATTTAACTATTTCTGAAGGAAAATTCCAAGAATTGTGAAACTACTGCTTTTGGACTTTAAACACCAATAATTTTGTGAGGATAATGCTGGCCTTGCAATGGAGCCCCTGAGATACAAATCACATTTAGTAGGAAGTTCCTGTAAAAGGATCAAAAAAATCATCACAGAGATACCAAAAGTGCTGTAAATAAAGGCAAATTGAAATGTTGTAAAACAAAAGCATTAAAATGAATATAAACATAAAATATATTGTATGCAAAGAAGCACCAGTCAGTTTTGCTGGCTTACACAAATCCTGTGCAGTTGCCAAGTACCTCATAAAATATCATGTGGGAACCAAGCTGGACAGGTGGCTTCTCCAGTGCTGCTGTGATTTTCCTTTGATGATGTCTCCAAGATGACTGCTTTGGAACCACACGATTCTTAGCCCCCTGCAGCTTAAAAAAACCTTTCATGGCAAAGACATCATTATATGATACTATTTTTGGCACTAAAGTATGTCAAATCAACGTGTTTTCATCTGTAGTACTGCAGCCAGTCTAAACTCCCTGCCAACATCACCTGTCAAGCAGTACAACTAATAGTGTTCAAAAAGATCCAGGCAGCCTCCAGAAGACTCACTCTGCCCCACTCTGACAACCCTGCAGCATTCAAATCCATCTCATCTCCACTGCTCTTGGCAGCTTCTGCGGAGCAGCAGGGGAGAAGGTACAGCAGAGAGCCACCATTACGGGTGTTTGCCAAGCCCATCAGGCAAATACAGGTTTTTAAGTCTACTCCATGATTCCCCATCATTAAGTAAGAGCACAGCAGGTGACCATCAAGCAGGGAAACAAGAGTTCACCCATGTGGGCATGACAACCTGTGCTGTAGTGGGTCTGCATTTGCTCTGCCTCAGAACATCTCCCCAACAGCCACGAAGCAAAGACATAGGCACATATTTTATACCCGTAGACCCAAAAGACACCGAGTGGTTTGAATTTCATGAAAAGACTTCCACTGAGCAGGTTTAGCAATCTTCTCTTTTAACTGCTTCTCTTTAATTGATACTTGTCTACTGAAAACCCTGCCTTCTGCAGCTACACGGCTGCAGTAATGATTCTGTACTTTGTATATGAGCTATGCATATCTATATTATACAGAAGATCATAAATGCATATTTCAAAAACATATGGCTATTTTGGGTACAATGCAATGTTTTTTCACGCTTTGAAACAATGAAAAATTTGAATCAACTCATACATCTAGCAATCTAAAATCCAGAAATTTCATGGTAGAATGTCCAGGCTTTGATTTGGTTGTGCATTTTCCGTGACTAAAAGAGTTAACTCATAAATAAATGGGGGGAAAAAAAAAGAAAAAGAAAAGAAAAATCACCTGCAGAAACGGAGCGATAATGTTTAATTTTCCAAGTGTTAAAGAACCAGAAGTTTGAATATTGCAACACAATGGCAGCTTGCCAACCAACGATCAATATCCTTTACTAAATTTCTAGCATTGTTAAAGCTAATTTCTGAGTTGATGAAAAAGCTCCTTATGAATTGGAAAAAGTTGGCTCCAACCCTGTCAGAAATATTATTTTACTGAAAAAAAACCAAAACGACATTCAGCTTGAAATAACTTCTCTGCAGGCAGGCTGGCGGCCCTGTAACCCTGAATCAAATCAACTGCCATTTTGAAAAATTGCATTCACACTCCCCCTCCCCCAGATTCAGAATTTCTTCATGGTTCCTTCAGAACCCAGCACTGATTGAAAAAAATCCTCAAAGTGTTAGAGAAAAACATTAAAATTTTTATGGAGCTTCTTTCAATTGTACCTCAGCTCAAATACTCACTCAACATAGGCAGCTAAAACTTCTACCCAAACAGTTCTAAAAAAAATAATTTCCTTCTTCACTTTGTTACCATGATCATCTGGGCTCTGGAGGTCAGAGGAAAAGCCAAATGCTGCTATGGCAGCTGGTGTTTGTTAAGACGGTTTGCCCACAGTTATGTATTGTATAAATGAATGTGTGTCCTGTGCTCCTGGGCAGGAGTCAGAGCTGCCTGGTATCCACCTGCAAGCCTTCCAAAGGATCATGTGAGGGGTAAGTTCTGGTAATAAACACTTTTCACAGGACAATAGGATCATTCAGGAGGTCTCCAACCTGCTGTTCAAATCTATGGAATCAGAGCTTTATCCAAGAAAAGCTCCAAGGATGGAAACAGCACAACCTCTGGGTAACCTTCTCCACTGTTTGACTTCTCAGGGTGAAAAAGTTTTCTGAATATTCATTCTGAGCCTCTCGTTTGAATTTATGCCTGTATTTCTCTTCTTCCCACCATGTACTGCTGTGTAGAGCCCATCTGCCTTCTCTATCCTCTCCCCATGGGTGCCAGCAGGCTGACGGTGGGACAACCCCCCGCCCCAGCTTCTCATGGCTGGGCAGGCACAGTCATGGTTTCCTCTCATGGAATATAATGGGAGAAGCAAGATGGTATTTGAAAATACAGCTGTGGATGATTTCCAAAGCCACAAAACTTTGGAAATCATTCCCTTACTTCTTAAAAACTGTGAAAATGTCAGAAGTGGGGCTCAAAAGGCCACTATTAATTTTGACACCCCGCACCTGAGAGAGCAAAGCTGCTCTCAATTTGAGCTGAGCCCCATGGAGTGGTTAAGAGAAAAATCTCCAGGTCTTATTTTTCTGGACTTCTTGCTTGCAAAGGACTTGTATACAGTTCATTTATGGAACGTAAGTAATTCCCTTCCCCTTCTTTCCCTGTCACATCTCCTGAGATCCACAGCAATCTGTGAAAATGAGCTTCACAATTTATTTATGCCATATGCAGAAGAAAACTTCATTTGTTTTCAGCTGCTGCATGATGGCCACCCTGGGTGTTCTGTAGTTTCCGCATGAGAAAATCCAGCAAATTCCAGTTTCCTAATTACCTTCAAATCCTTCATAATTTTATATAGATCTCATCCCCCTTTCTGAGTCATCTCTCTCCCAAGCTAAACAAGTTGCACTTACACAGCTGCCATTTTCTGTCTCTGATCTTTTTTGTTACCATTCCTTGTATCTTTCCTATATCTGTTAGACACATATCTTAGATGAGGAATTCAGGTATACGCACATACAGCACAGATGAGCTGTAGGATTTTACAGTGACATGATAAAGTGCCAGCCAGTTACTTCCTGTTATTTTTAATATTGTAGTTGCCATTAAATTCAAAAGAAAATAGAACAGCCTCTACAATTTTCATCTCAAAATTGCAACCACTGAGAAAACAGAGCTATTTCCTTAACCAGAAATCCTGAACACAGTACAAATCTACTCTAAAGGCTGATGTTAAGAAAATATGAGGAAAATCCAGAAAATGCTACTGTCATGATCAGATCATATAAGCTGTAAAATTAGCTACTTTAGAAGTTTGATGGGAAACTTAGCTTGGATCAGTAATGACTTCAGAAAACCACAACACAAAAGCCTGCAGACAGATTTCATATAAATGTGCTTTATTGCAGAGAAGTTACATTATTTACATGCTGCAACACATTACAACATAAATCTGTTAAGTATTTCATGGTGGATGCTGTTGGTTGCCAGATAACATTGTCATAAGAACCACATTATAAAGTGAAGAGACTTACAGCTTTATATACTCTACAACTTGGAGTAGCTAAAATGTTAAAAGTCAAAGGCAGTGTTTGCTCAGGCCTGCCTGTTGTCATATGCATGCAAAAGCCTAAGGAGAGCAAATATAAAAGTATTGTCCGGTTTCAAGTCTATGATGCCACCAAAGCTGACGATAGGTGTGTACTGATTTATATTTTAAAGCGCATAATCTTGCATAAATTATACAAGTCTAATAAGATTGGTATAAATCTAATTCTTTTATAAACCATGGCTTAGAAATAAAGGAGAAATGCAGCTTGCACATGCATTTAAAAGGACAACCTAGCAAATGTTTGTGACCTTCATGTTTATTGTCTTTTCTCTGAACAGATATGCTAGAAAACATCTTTATAACATTTTAATTCTAGAGTTGCACTTCTCTTGGCTGAACAATGACAATGAAACTCCAGAAAAAGACAACTAAGCAATCTAGCCCATATTTGCTGGTGGAGAAAAATCTATGAAATACAGAACATTATTTATGTCTAACTTAGTATGTCTTCATTAAGCAATGTTTCTAGTAGCATCATAGTGAAATAGAATAGTTGTGTGAAGTTTGGCCCCTCATTTTCTTAAATGTGAAATAATTTTAAGTCCCAATTGAATCTGTAGTCCAAAGATCAGTTGCTTAAAAAACTGGGGAAAGCTTTGTTGTCTTCTAAAGGAAAGTTCCCCAGTTGTGTCAGTGTTAGGGAATGTGACTACAATGAGCCTAAAGAACCATAACAGACACTTTTTAAGAAGTGAGGGAAACGGTCAGGATGAAAAAAATCAAACCCAAATGAGAATATACAGGGCAGTGCCTTCCCTGGTAAACCAGCCATTGCTTTTTGCTTGCTGTGCAGCTGGGCTGTTGTACACCAGCCAAGGACTGGGCTTTGTTTCTGTGTTTCTGATGAAGTTATCTTTTAAAAAGAGAAAGAAAGGGAAAAGAAACCAAGCAAGGAATTATAGATACATAGCGGTGGCACAGACACAATCATGCATGAAGGGCTTGATCCTGCCAGGAATGCAAGGGGCAGTGGTACTGTGCGGACACTTTGCCAGTGTGGATCCCCTCATCCCTGGTGGGCGCTGCACCCCAACACGGCTCCCACAGAGCAGGGCATGGGCAGTGTGTCCTTGCTCAGCTCTGAGGTTGAGGATGGAGGGCCAGATGAGCAAGGGCAAAAGGGTTGGTGCCTGCTCCTTGCGACCATCTGTCTCCAAGAGGCAGTGAGAACACACAAATATCTACTTTCATGATTCCTCCATGGATTCCCACTTCTAACCTCACTGCCTGGGTCTGCCAAAGCACTAGTTTTGTGAGTCAGGGCAGCCTGCAATAAGCTGTCCGCCCATCCCGTTCCCACAAATCACTGCTAAGATGGGCTGCAGAACCTCCCTTTGAGGGTAGGAAAGGTGTGAGGTGGTAAGCATTTCATCAGGTTTAAAATTGTGTATTTCTCTGCATACAGGGTCAGTGTGCTCCTGGAGGACTCCCAGAAAGCTATGTTCCCAGGATGGACTTCTTCCCATAGAAATATAGGGTTACCTTCTCTCTGAAGAGCTGATCAAGTCCCACTGAAGTTGACAGAAAATTTACAGACAAATTCCACTAGTGTCTGGGACTGGGAAGGGAGAATCTGAGCACACCAGGTCTAACCTCAGCTCTTTTCCACACTAAGGACAGAGCTGGATTTGGGCTGCACATCGGATGCCAGTGGCACTGTGTGTACAAAGCGGGGGCACTGATGTCCAAAGCACTCAGGCTCATATGTCTGACTCCCTTTCATGGGGGAAACAGGGATTCTGGGTTGCAAGGGTGCCAGTCAGATCTCCTAGGCCATAATTACACCATACAAAAGAGGGGTGGGAGAGTCGGACAAGCCCAGGGTAGTAAAGACCTCAGTCAGCATGTCCTTGTGGTGTAACTGAGCATCATTCTGGCTAACCAGGTTGGCTGGGGCAGCTCAGCCACTTAATCTGGAGCTATGAGTAGAATTTATAAGTGAGGTCAATGTGTTTAGACAGCACCAAGACCTGAGCCAACTTGTCCCCAGCTGGCTTAAGTGTTGGCACATTCCAGATAAGGGCTTAGCAGAGGCAGTAGGAAGATCAGATCCATCTTGATCTGTCAGTCTAGACATGCCCATAGACTCCTCTCCCTTCTAAAGGACAGAAAAAGTCCTCCTCATGCCCAGGTTGTCTACGCCCCTCTGCTCATTGCATTTTATCTAAGCCACTTTTCTATGATGCCACAAAAATCAGTTTATACTACATACGTGTATGTGCATGTGTGCATTAGATATGACATTTATATATATATATTAAACATATATAAATATCTATTTTTATATATATTATATATATATTAAACAACACATTCTATTCAATCATCCTCATTTCATGTTCTTCCACTGAATCCCATCACTTCTCTCAAATTGCACAAGTTCTTTAGGACTGAGCTGTCTTTGTTTTGGAGTACACTATGTATAGCCAGTTTCAGCGAACAGCACTTTACTGGTACTGCATTTAGATGGCTGGGGGTTTTTCATAATTACTGATACTCCTCGGAATCTTTACAATATGTCCTCAGGCCCTGATGGTGAACCATCACTAAGACTCATAGTTGTGGATGGGCCATCTATGAATTAAGCTCATATGCATGATGAGGACTGTAGCTATCGCTGAAAAGTAGCACTGCATTAAACACTAACTTTTACTGTAAATGTACATATAAATTTTTAAAAAATCAAAGCATTTTGGAGAGTGGGAGAGAAATGCCATCATTTCCATTCCCATTACCTCTTACAATTGCGTGTATGGGGGAAGAGTAATATTTTGGACATCTCACTCAAGGGCAAAGTTTTTGAGGTTTGCCATCAGGGGTAAACAGTACAGTGTTGTTCTATATAGGCTGCCTAATACATTTCCCAGAGCTGTCTGGTTTTAGTAAAACAGGTGATCATTTCTGGGATATATTCATTGTCATTCTTGCTTGCCTTATTTAGAAGGATATGCTCAGTAGGGAGTACTGAACAAGATCATCACAATCGATGTTTAAAGTAAGATTTCTGGTTTGTTAGATGATATTTTCCAATTAGTAACAAAAAACCAGATAAGTTGTCCTAATACGCAGCTAAGATGACTGAATTTCCACTACTAACAAAGTCTATGAATATTAACAGGGAAGTGCATAACTTACTGCATATAAAACTCCTGAATAATACAGTATCAAACTATAAATTTAAATAACAGAGAGTAAACAAAAAAATTCACTATACAAATCACAGGAAAGGAAAAAAAAATAATCTCCAAAGACCAAAAGAATTTCCTGATAAGAATTACGGCTTCCATAGCCAGTGAAAGATTACTGCAATTCTATATATAAACAAAAAGATATTTTAACTTGCAATTAGAAGAAAGTATCTGCAGATTGCATAAACGTGTTGTTGTGTCACATAATATCAAAGTTATTTGCAAAAATTATACAATCTGGAATGCTTTAATATGAGACACAACGGTGTACTTAAACACACAGTAATAAGAAAATGAGAGCAATCATTATAGAAAATATTTTTGGGATGCATTGAGTTAGCAGTGCTATTTAGATTAAATATGTAAAGTGAAAAGTCGTCATTTTAATAAGCTGCTCATTGATACCCCTTTCTGCCATCAGAACATTTTCTGTGCCCTACTTCTGCTGGATCTTTAAAGTCCCAAGGGCAAGTTAAAGCAAGTTACGGCATCCAGAAATAATTCGGTTAAGATCTACACTGTGCGTTTGTTACCATCATGTTATTTTTCTTTTAAATGAGAAGTGATTTCACAAAGGCAGATTTCTTTCACTGACACAGTAAAATCCTTGGAGCAGGGACCATATTTTGGGCATTGCTAATCACATTGTTGGCACTCAACAAATAAATAATAACAACATTAATAATAATTTACTTCACTTCTACTTATTTGTAGTGCTGATTCCCTTGATTTAAGTGATGCTCCTTAGGAATTTTCAGATCCTTTTGGCCTAAGTCCCCTCTGTCTTTTCTGTTGTCTTTCTTCTCAATGTTGCTACTCTCCTCAGTCCAAAAGCCTCTTATTTTCGAGATGCTGCTGTTTTATTTGCACTTATAGCAGAGGTGTTCAATAAAGCTACACTTCTTTCTGCATTTGGTAAATCTGGTGTATCATACTCCCAAGGGCAGACTTCAGCTCGAGATGCTAAAGGTTGCTGTAAGTAACTACTTGGCTTACGGGAGTTAGATGAAAGCACATTTCCCTCGGAAGAGGCATTTTTTTTCTGTTCTGCCAATTTATTGAGGTTTTCCTTTTCTGCTGCTTTCTGGGGCAGCTCCTCCCGCTCCCCAGCACAAGTATTAGGTGTATATTTATTAACATTCTCACACTTCAGCCCAGGAGCGACCTGAGACTTGGAATTTGACTGGTTTTTCTCATTTTCGAAGACCTGCTGCTCTTGTGTCTCCCGCGTGGCTGTCTCCACCTTCTCTGAGCTTTTTTGATTTGACTGTTGATACCCCTCAGGTGTCTTCAGCTTATGATGAGTCTTCCCCTTTGGCTGGGAAGGGTGGTTTTTCTCTGCCTCTGAGGAAGCAATAGATACATGTTTTTGAGCTTTAGAGTCAAAAGGCACAGGACCAGGAATTTGGTCATATATCTCCCAAGGACAAACTTCTCCTCTGTCGAAATTGTCCTTGTGCAAAGACTTACCTGGGCCTGTGTCTGGATTTGCAGGTGTTTGACTAACCCTTTGCTGTTTAATAATTCCAGATTTATGGGCTTTCTTTGTTTCCTCAGAGTGGGTAGAGTTTTTCCTGTGGGAATCCTTATGTTCCCCCTTATCAGAGGGTGAGTGCTTTTTGCTGGCCTCCTTACCCTTCTGCTGAGGTTTATGAGATTTAGTGCTTTCTTCTAGACTTTGTGTTTTACCCGTTAGTCCCAGAGTCTTTTCCTTGGCACTAGCAATAACACTGAGGGATTTTTGTAACACAGACGTTCTTGGATGCAGAGGTTTCTTATCAGCACTTAAATTATGTGCACTTACTGATTTGCACACCAAAGGGACTGATTCAGTGGAGACAGCTTCAACTTTTTCAGGAGCATTTTTGGTTAATTTGTTACCATTCAAGGAGTCCAGGAGTGTTTTCTCAGCAGGTATAACTTCTGCACTTTCTGTAGTTAAGCCATTTGGTTCTTCTGTTTGATCCCTAACATGATCATAAGTGCTGTGGGACTTTTTTAAGGAAAAGACCCTGTTTTTCAAAGTCTCTTCCTTTGGCTTCGCAGAGCTTGTGGAATCTTGTGCATTTTTCTTCAGCGTGGCCAAGCTCTTCACAGCACTGTGCTCCATCAAGTCCTTCTCATCCCTGGAGCACTGCCGGGTGACTGTCTCAGGGATTTCTGTAATACGTCGCATTATCGAGCGCCCCAAGCCCTTTTTAGAGCACCTTTTTTTCTGGAGATGTGGATTATTAGCAATCATCTTTTTCCTTTTATAGATTTCAAGCTGGGCATACAGTTTCTTCAACTCATCCTGCAAAGCAAAGTGAATGGCAAAACTAGTATGTACAGAGCGAGTACAGTCAAACAAGCAGCCCGATGAGTGCAAGATCTATTGCTCTAACAATGGCATTAAACTTACTTCACTGTCTTTTCTAATTCTTGAATATGCTATTTCTCCACCAAATTGAATCCAATTTTTTTTTCCACTTTAAAATAAGTTCAACCCTCATGCACAAACATGTTACTTTCCACAGCACACATAATTCATATGCATTTATGCTGTATGTTTAAGATTTCGCAATGCTGTGGTGTATGCTTTCCTGCTGATCTCTATAGCTATTCTTTATTCTCAGAATATAACCCCTTTTATCATGTAAAATAGGAATAATTTTTTTTTCTTTTAATCATGTTTTTAAAATTTTATCTATGCAGTTATATATGCTTATTTATATGTTACATACAAATGGCTAATCACACTGAAACCAAATGATGTTAGCACTTCAAGATAATTCAAAGAGCCTATGTAAACTGATAAACAGCTCTTGCTGTGGATGATTCCTCCTCCTTAGCTGCCAGTATGACTTTTACTGCAACTAAGAATTCAGCATCTCTTCACACTAGTGAATATTTTCCATGAGATTTTACATGACCTGATACTACAATCATAAGAGACCTAAGCTAGCCTTTTTCAGCTATCTGCAAAGAAAGATAAATGCATGCAATTTGGAGTTTACTTGTAGGAAAAAGCGTTGTTCTTGAAAATGAATGCTATTTAAATGAGTTATATGTACCCGAATATCTTCAGGATCCAAACTATGTTCACTCCATGCTGAATTGATACTGCTGTTCAGATAGGATCCAGATCGACCCATATCAAGCTCATCTTCATAAGCTTCTGTAGCTATATCATCTCTTGGGTTATTGCTTGAATGTGAAAACTGCAATAAGTATTCATAAAAGAGAGGTTGCCATTAGTGCAAAAGTTTACTCCAACTGTAAGAGCTTACAGCAGTTTTTATGGTACAATGATCCTTCTATAGATTTCATGTGATTCTCGAACTCAAAACACTAGCTATAATCTTCAGTGGCACAAGTAGTGTCCTATAGAATATCAGTATTGTGTGGAAGGAACTCTTATTAAGATGCCTTAACTTGATAAATCTTAGAGTTGCATAAGAAAAAATTCCTACTTGTTTTGATGCTTGTTTAAACCTCTTTAAATGATATTTCAATTAAGCTAGGATAAAAATAGACTTTCAGACAGTATTTTCAATTAGGCAGCTAAAACCGTAAAACACTATTTTGTATTCCATACAACTTAATAATCCTGCAGAAAGCAATTCTTCCATTTTAGATCCTGACCCTGAAAAGGAAGACATGAGGTGGCCAAAAAAGGAAAAATAAAGGAAAAAAGATGGAAACTAATGAAAAAGGAGATAATTTTTCTCTTCTATGTTTTAGCAAATGCTTGAATCAAGAGTTGGAGAGTGTTTGTCATAATTTTTTTATTCATATTGATTCACTCATCTGTAGTTACTATTGTTCACACAGTCATCTGTCTTCAGGAGTTTATGTATAGAACAAAACCTTGTGAATCTTAATTCCCTGAATTCTTTGGTATGTTGGAAGAAAAGCCTCTGCAGCATCACACAGATAATAAGCTAAAAATTAAAATGTTGACCAGTAGTTATGAATCAGCTTCAGAAAGCTCAACAAATTTTCTAGGCTAGTTTAGAAAGATACCTCTGAAGATACGTTATAAAGTATATGAATATAAAGTAGGAAATATAAGACTATTGCTAAAGAACAGAAAATTAATTTAAAATAAAACAAGGTTATGCAGTATTAAGGCTGCATCCATGTGTCCTCTCGTTGTGACTGTTCAACGTATGTATATTTGACAATTATCAGCATATCCTGTTCTGACACACAGGCAAAAGATGGGAATAGCAGCTTCATTAACCTGAATATTCTATCAACTCAAACTGCTTAATGCTCTTCCTTCATATGTAGCTTTCACCTCTACTCCTGACCTTTTGATTAATATGATTGGTCATTTCAAAAGCCATTATAAAATCATTCCCTTTGCTGGGGTACTGTCTTAAGAAGGATGCTCCATTCAAATCCTAGGGATCGGTGCTAGAGACAGGTGGAGCTTCCTGCAGTTCTCCTGTCCCTGGTGACACTGACATATTGCCACTTCAGACCCAGCGCCCGATGGGAGGTGACTGCAGTGCTCGGAGCATTTTCTCTTCTGTTCCCCGACTCCTGTCATCCCCCTCGTACTTGTGCCCCTACACATTCATCTTGGCATCCAGCACTGCTCCTGGCTCCATGTCATGGGCCATGTCTCCTCCCAGTATGCAGCATCCAGGGTCTGATTTGCAAAGGGCTCTACTTTTTCAGCCTATAACTGCCTGATTTAAATCCCAACCTCCTTGACTCCTGGCTAGTCCAGTCTCCTGATTCTAGTTTTTCTATCCTCTTGGCTAAACTCTTTTCTGTTCCCTGCTAACTCTGGCAGCAGCACAGTCACCCAAATACCTGAAAAAAGTATAGTTGGGCAGGATTCTTTCCTTCTTATATTAATCACATCAAAATTTTAAGTACTTTAAACTCCTGGAATTTTGAAAGCTGAAAGAAAGAATCTTTGAAAATGTGTAAGTTTTTTAAAAAAACAAACAACGAAAACAGCTTTTTAGGTAGCCAAATAGCCAAATTTTACATATTCCTTTTTTATCAGTTGCTTGCTAGATTTATACAGAATTGCTTCTGCATGACAACATTTATCTGCCTTAGTCTTGGCAAAAGAAAAGAGAGAGAAGACTCAAATACCTTAGGAATCAGAAGTAGCCCAACAGTGACTGTCACAGTCAAATGTGTGTGTGCAAAGAACAGCATCAGCATCCAGTCAGACTGAAGTCTTGAAACAAGAATGAATCTGAAAATAGAATTCAGGTTTGCAATTCACTGCGTTTTCTCCAGTATATTATATTTAATATCTTTAATGTTCCTTAGGTTTCTTTTCATTGAATGGCCAAACACAACTGGTTTTGTTCTGTACTGCTTTCATAAAGACTAAAAATTACATCCACATGCTTTTTCTATATACCACATTTCAAAACAACTCAGAAAAAACTCAATCAACAAATCAAAATATAAAAAGAAATAACAGACCTTAAATGATACTGCTTATTCCATCTTTCTCACTGTATTGAGCTGTCTTTTTGTTTGGTTTATACTGTCACAGTTTCTCTAGCCTGAGCTGAGTTATGGCAGCTTACATACATTAAGGATGTGAAGGGATGATTTTAGGTTAAGTAAGCACATGTACTATGATAAATTGCAGTGCACTTCATAAACACAGGCTGTCCACAGATTGCAGCTACCAAGTACAGCTGATAAGCCATCAAAGAGAGAACTGAACTGAAATGCATTTTAGTGGGGAGCAGAGAAATGATCTCGACTGCAGGACCGCCCAGCTCACTGCTGCGGGGCCCAAGAGCCTTGTGAATGCTTAGAAATGAGTGGCTGAACCTCCCAAACAAAACAGTTCCTTGCTGAGCTTTCTATAAGGGTGGTAGAACAAGCAGTGCAGTTAAAGCTAGCTGGAGCATGCTTGGCTTGTCTGCTTTAGTGAGCTCCCAAAGATAGAAAGGGTAAGCAATGCAATGGATGAATGGATGTACTGCCGGCTTGCAATTTGCAGGTTTACAAAAATCATTCAGACAGAAATGACATTTGCAACTTATCCAAGTTCACAGATGCACGTTTTGCAGAAGCTTTTGTTAACAGAAATAGTCTGGCATGAAACACTGGTTTATATGCTGCAATAATACAGTCATAATTACTTGTTTAATACTTTGTAAATGAAATGTTTCATGAACACAATAAAATATTATCATTAATTATTTCTTACAGAGATGTTGCTGCTGGGATGTGCGGGGATGTGAGGAGGCTCAGGCCTGAGGTTTAGCTAACTGAACACGAGAACTGATGAAGATGACATGAACTGCTGGATGTAACAGTGAACAAAAGTTATAGGGATGGCAAGATTTCACAGGTGGTTAACAGGGAGTCATTTGAAAGATGGTCAAACTTCACAGGTAACTGAAGGACCTTTGAGGGAGTAGAACTTGCAAGGTCAGTGGTGCCAATGTAACCTATCAGTAACAGCATATACGACTGTGATTACCCTGCTAATGGCATCACAAATACCAAATTTGAGTACAGATGTAGCAAAACTTGGACCAATCGGAAAAAATAATGAGGGGTGGTTGTTTATTTGGGAGAAGACAAGAATTGGGACAGATAGGTGATAAGGTAGGTGAGGGAAGAACACTGGAGACCTGCACCTGGAAGACCCAAGGTCTCAGCCCATGCCCAGCTGCAGAGAAGGAACAGGACCAGGCTGTCTGTGTTGGGCTGTGCTGGTCCATGTGGGCAGCCATGTGCTGCGTGTGACTGCACTGCAGCGGATGTGCTCAATCTGCAAATGGAAACAGTGGCAGCTAGGTCCATCAGCCAGCCAGGAAAAAGCACCCACATCCTGATGCCCACTGGATTTGTTTAACCCTGAACAGATCCAATCCTCAAATTCTGTGAAGGTCTTTTGCTTGTTTTATGCATGAGATCTTGACTGATTAAGGTATATGTGCCATACAATCCTCTGAAAGCAAAATAGCATTTGTGGTATCCATTCAGTCCTACAGAGATGGGGTTTCTATTTGAATGAGATTTTTTCATATAAATTTTGTGTTTCTCTGTAATATAAGAGAAAGAGTAATGCAGGAATTTAATACTGTGCTGATCTGAAGATAATCCAGAATCCTCTTTTTCTGAAATGGGAATATTTTAAAAGGAGAACAAAATGCAAACAGTCCAAGGTTTTATTTAGTGCTCACATCAATCTTCTATGAGCTTCGGGAGTTTTTAAACTGGATGGTTGCCTTGTAGGTGTCCTTCAAGGCTCCAGTGCTTTCAACTTCATGACAACTCAGATATGTCATATAAATCTGAGTCCTACATATCCACCCTTTCAATTGCATCCAGAATTTGGCAGGGAAGATGAAAGCAAAAAAAAAAAAAGTAAGGAAACAGACTAAAACTTGTATGCAGAAATGGACATAATCTCAGGAGGGATCGTGTGCATTTTATTCATTCCTATCCATAAACACTACATGATTCTTCTTCAACAAACCAGCATGTATCAGACAGATGGCAAAGAATCAATACAAAATGTACATTAAAAAAAAAAGGAAGAACAAGATCAGCAGACCTTAGGCTGGAGGCACAGGACTGTCAATAGGATAAACTGAAAGACTTAATGCTTTTCTGTCTCCTTCATAAAGCATGTATTAAAATGCCACATTTTTCTATTTTTCCCTTTTCCCCTCTCTTTAATCCAAGATTACTTTCATCCTGCTCTATTGTTAAAAGAAACTTGCAGCCCATATAATAGGTCTCCTAGTGCACTGAACTGTATCTTCTAACATGGCCCAAAATTCAGTTTAGGAATATTAATTAATGGGGCGGGAAATTGACTGAGAAGCTGTCATATTGGTTATAATAAATTCAAAAGTATTTTAACTGAATTTTATATCCACTAGGAATTAAAAAAAAATGATTCCATCAAATATAGATTTTAAACAATAGCTTTGCAGATGTTTGTGATAGGGAGTAAAGATTTTGAGAGTATGTGGATGTTGAAATACAGGGTTAAAAGAAGGGGAAGAAAAAAAAAGTTGCAAGTCTGAAAAATGCAGTGAACTGTATGACAATGATAAGGGAAAAGAGCATCAGGAAAGAACTGAGATGAGGGATTTGCTTTGCTGATGTTTACTCAGAAAAAAACATGAAAGCAAACAGCAAGAAGACAGAGAGAAATGTGAGTACCAAGACAGACCAGGGAACAGAGAAGAGTATTTGAAGACTGTCAATTAAGCAATGCTTAAAAAAAAAATCTTAGTAGATAAGATCTGTCAGGAGGCAAAGGAAGTTGTGAGAACATCGTAAGAAAGAAGAGTTTTTACAGGACGAGATGAAACTCATGTTATCTTGCTATTTTGCATTTTCTAGGACCAATTCATTTTTACAGGGTACTCTGTAGGAAAGGAATATATAGCAATTTTCATGTAGCTCTAGCAAAGACCCTTATTACCCAAATACTACCCAAATAATTTAGAAGTATGAAATGTAGAGCTCATTACAGACTTTAGAAGAAACATGGGCTTTATATTACTAATATACCATCATATGCATAACAATATTTTTATGTCAGCATATAAAACACTATGTTTCATGCCCAAACCAATACAGTTTTCTTAATATATAGCTGCAGCTCACCAATCTGTTACACACCAGGAAAAGTTCATATAAACCAACATTCTTACCTGCTGTTTTTCTAGGGGTACAAAACAGTGAGCAGTATGTAGATGACTGAAGACAGACAGTAGTTTTGCTATACCTAATTTATCATATACCTAATTTATCAGCTATATTGAAAAAAACCCTAATTATATAATTTCATACTCTTGAATCCCATGGGAACATTTTTAAGTTTAGTAATCTCTTAATTAGCAGAAACAGATATTCATAAGACCTTCCATTATGCATCCTATCCCATTCACCCATTTTAAGTTGTATCATATGAAACGTGAATGATAAATAGTTAATTACTAGATCTACAGATCACTTGCCTAATTGTATGGAATATAGCAGAGATAATGAGCTCATTGTGAACTGCAACAGCCATATAACGTGGCTCATGAAATGCTGATGGGACTGTCCGCACTGCATAGCAGAGATAAACACCCCACAAGAGGAATAAAAATTCAGCTGTGAGAAGAACAAAAAGAAATAATTTGCAATTAGTTTTATAGATGGAAGGAAATGTGAAGTACTACAGTATCTTCTTTATGTGTGAGTATCTATGCAAAGACAATACACATGTATATAGGCACACACATAGGCACTTAAACTCTTTCAGATACTGTTACTGTACATCATACATTTGGTTTTAATTTTACACACTTTTTTCCAGATCAGGAACCTTTACATTTATGGTGTTTCAGTTTTTCAATTGACAAACTTTAAGACAATGTCTAATAATGTCTTTCTTGCTTTTATATTTGGTACTACAGAAGTTTCACACCACTTCAAATAGCAAGTATTTTTAATTGCAGATCTGGTTCTTGTTATAGAGGCAGATACTGGTGCTATAACTAGACTGTGCTTTTTAAGACAACACTTTCATTTCAAAGGTTTATAACTCAGATATAACAATATATTTGGATTTAAAAAATTCCTTTGTTCATGGTAATTAATTCTGCTGGTACCCATTATATGATGAGTCACTTCTGAGGGTCTAATGCAATTACAACAAATTATGTGTTTCTGTTAGGAGAAAAATGAATAAGGGAAGAAAGAAGAAGGAGTAAAGGGTCAAGATCATCTTAAATTATCCAATTAGAGCACCCAGCGGTATGCTGACTTCAGTTTCCACTGGACAGTCTGATGTGACATCATTTTGATTTTGATACAAATGAAGTGATTTCCTACCCATCTTGAAAAAACTCCCAGAAAAAAAAAACCCCATAGCTCTGCCATGTGGTTATGAATAGAGCTGGTGCCTGTCCCTCTTGCCTTCCAGTCTGCGTGGCAAAGGCTGAAAGTGTTTGAGTGTCATCCAGCAATGTGCAGTTCCATGTTAGACCCTGCAATGCCAGCATTACTCCAGGCCAGCTTCAGAAACTGAGTGTGATCCTGTTGTTACTCATACACTGCTTTTGCCTTTTAGCAGTAAAAGCTACAATCAAATGTAGTATAATAGAAAATTATTTCTTTTTCATACTTACTTTTGCCAATAAATGTTATTATACTGTAACGAAAACCAGTGATCAGTGACATCACTCGATGGTAGTGATCAGCAAATAATTACTGGTCTGATTTAGATAAGGACACAAAAGCTTGTGAACCCCACCATTATCAACAAACTGAAATAAGACATCAGTACTGGATATCTCGTGAGAAAATGTCCTCTGGTTCCTCCACTTTTAGTAGTACACAGCTGCTGTAAATTACCTATATTATATTGTCATATAATTTTGAAATTTCTAATTTTGCTATTAATTTCATCTAAAATCAGTAAGAGACAAGTCTGGATAAAATGAATTCAGTTACATAGATCTCACTGTGCTGTGATAAGAGTTCAGTTTGAACTCTGAACAACACTTTGCATGTTTCTTAATGAAAAATAGATGGCCTTGCTCCGAGATCATTGCTTTTACTAGAACATATTCTTCAGACACCTGGCAGCCCTACCAGTTACATAAACCCAAACATGTGAAGAGGCACAATCCATGCATACTGCTGTTTTTATGTTCTTCCTCACCAAAATCCCAACAATAATAAATCTTTTGATCTTTTGACTAAGTAATAGTTTGACTTGGAACATTACTGAGTGTCAAAATTAAAAAAGCATGGTATGAATCTTCTGAGACTACGTATTCTAGCCTGGTTTTGAGCTCAACAAAAGTATATATGCAGATATGTTTTTCCCACATCCCCCATACACTCACTGCCTGGGCAAACTGGCTGCTACTTCCATTTCTTTATGTCATGGTTTGAGACCCCCAAAAATCCAATTCCGGAGTCCAAGCCCCCCTCCCACAACTCACCCCAGTGTGAGAGGGATTTTCCAGACACAACGCAAGACTCAATATGGGGGGAAGGGAAATGTATTACAATTATTGCACAAATAAATATTATAATACATTATATACACAATCCTAACTATCTCTCCTAGAATAAAGCAGTATTTACACTGGATCAAATCTCTTCTCCCTCCAATAAAAGTCTAGAAGGGAAGAAGGAAAGATCCTTTCCACTTTCAGGGCAGCAGTCTCTCTCTCTTCTTCAATGCAGCAGTTGTAGTTGGAGTTGTAGCTGGATCTCTCTCTCCATTACAGACAAGGGGGTCTCCTCTCACCCCTCTCAGCCCTTCAACTCCATGCGAAGGTCTCTCTCCTGTGGACTGTGAAGCAGGGACAAGGCTCGCCTCACCACGTCATATCATGGGGTGTAAGACATCCCATGAAGGTCCCTTCCTCGAGGGGTCAAGTTCCCTCGAGTCAGAACGTTTATGCCAGCTTTCAGTTCAGTCTTTTGCCCCAAGCGTTCTACCAGAGCTCCTGTGCTCTGTCTCAGCTGTTGGCCTGACAGCAGCAGCGCAGGAGGCAAGGCCACTTCCCCCTGCATTCCGTCCGGTGAAACGTCCAGGACGTCTTGAGCTCTTAGCTCCTCTTTCTCCAGTGCTGCTGCATTCCAAGACTCGTCTCAAGTAGGAGTCCGCCCCCTCCCCCTAGGAAGGGGTCTCAAAGGGGTTTGGGGGTCTGATTCAGTTCTTACCCCAAAACTGTCTTTGTTGAGCTTAGTCCTCTCTCTCTCTCCATTAGACATCTCTGTGTCTCTCTGCTTAGCTGCTTGTTTCTTATGTTCTTGGCTTTCAGCCATAGCCTTCCACTCAGCGCTGCCTCTGCCGCCGCTCCTGCTGCCCACTCACAGTGGAGTAAGACTCTCAGCTTTTCAGTCACAGATCTCGGTCCAGTTTAACACTGTTTCTGAGTTTCTGCAACCCCCAGCTCCTGTCCCTTCTACCCTCGTGGTCTCAGAACGTGGCCACTTCTCCTTCAACTACCTCATCATCCTTCTTTTCCGGTCTGGTGTGATACGTTTAAATTTTGCAGGGGCACTGATTGGGTCAACATCAAGACACCACCCCCTTGGGGGTCACCATTTTTTAAACTCCAGGGGGAAAAACATTTTTTTCCCCACCACAATTCCTAAAAAATTAGCTATGCTACCAAAGAAGTCTGTTATTCTGGTTTCCTAAAACCTCCTACGCAGAATGACCTATCAAGAGATCTTGTTCCTGAAGTCTTTCCTGGCCAAGTGGAATATAAATTTTGCATCAATGAAATAATACTAAAGGCTCTTTTACAAATGTTAGCAGTTTGGCTTTGTTTTTTTTCCTTTAAGTACTTGCCTTGCATATGCAGAATCATGGCACTGAAATGTATTGCTCTTCAAAGCACTGTAATTTGTTGCTTTAATTGTTCTGGAATAATTTAGAAGAAATTGAAAAGCAGAAAATGGTTAGAATTAGGCGGCTAAAGCCAAATCTTAATGTCCTATCTTCTGTGGAAACCCTTCTGATTAATATGGCTCGGCAGGAACCCCCTGAAGATGCCAGAAAACCTATTTCTTAACATTTTGCCTTTCATCCAAACTCCCCCTGCTCCCCAAAATGAGCAGCAGAACTGAACAGACGAGCTAATTATGAAATAACAGGCATACTCTGCAAAACTACCCATGGTCCATTCTTCTTTCTCAGCTGAAGTGAGAAGAGCTCAAGTCTCTAACTGATTGAAAAGTTCAGTTACAAGTGCTAACAGAGGCTGAGAGCTTGAAAAGGTTTGGCTTTTAAAGGTATAAAAATTCCCATACAAACCTTCATGTGCTGAAGGTATTCCTACTTAACTAAAGAGTGTGGGCCGAATCTTGCTTATTTTTACAAGAAAAAAACCCCTACTCTAAGTTGGAAGATTGACAATAATTATCTTTTTTGTATACAGAGCAAATGAAAATGAAAAAGCCACACTTCCATTGAAAAAAACACACACAACCCAAACATTTCATTTAGCTGGGCTAAGTAGGAAGGCAGATAGCATCTGATCTCCAGATCTGATTAATTCTGAAAATTTCACAGTTTTCAGTTTTACAATCATAGTTACAAGGAGTTCCTAAGACAACAAGGGGCGATTTCAAAGCATTAACATACTGAAGCATAACAGTAGTTTGCACCATTCAGTGCATAATGCTTTTAGAAAAGCTTTACATATAGAGCAGAGATGGCACTCTTGTCTGCAGATAATAATTAGTGTGACATCTGGTATGCAACACAAATAGGGAATAGCTCTTAAAACACAAGGTAAAATAACAGAGTTCCTTTACTTGCTAAGCCCAACATTACAATAATTTCATTAGCAATGACAAAACAAAACAGACTGATAGAAGACCAATTTATTATCTAAACCACTAATTAAACAGCTTAAATGTATAATGTAAAAGCTGTGCTTGAGGGGGGAAATCAAGTACCTATAATTAGCTACAGACTATTAGCGCAATTTGTAACAAAAATCTGAAGGAATATCTTAGCATACTGCATACCTGTCAAGACCAAACTCAAAGCTCGAAACTTGTTCCTATAAGCTTGTTCCTATAAGTAAGATTTATCAGAAGGCTTATAAATTACCACATTTTACATATGAAGTACAAAAGCAAGAAAACCTTCTTTTCCCCTCCCGAAAAATTACGGAAATTCCTAGGAGAGAGAGTTGTCAACGACTCTCTGGACAGAAAACGTGGAGTAAAAACAACAAAGCATAAAAGAGCTCTGAAAAAACCTGCAGTAGCTACTCTATGACTGTCCAAACCAGGCATTTGGATGCCAGGAGAAAATCTCTGAGACATAAGAGGTTAAAAAAAGGCATAATTCCTTTAAAGGCATAAATGGATGTAGATGTGAATGGAAGGTAGGAGATGAAAATGTAAAGTGACCTCAATATGTCATGTGCATAAATGAATTAATCTTTAAATATCTCTCTTCCTAGTCACTACCTACTTCTTATCCACAGAACCTTTTATCTGGTCTTTGCATTATCTAATCAACCTGCTTAATATATTCTCTGGTGCTTATAAAGCATAAGTCTTCCTTGTCTTTGTGATGCTGATCATGTTTTTAGAAAATGAAGCAATTTGGAATACTTAACTTGATCATCCAATATACTGGGCCAGATTCATGCCTGATGCCACTGGCCTGTTACAATGAAGAGTGTGCCATGTCTGCTCACTCGACATTTGTTTAGGCCATTGTTCATATTCTGCATCTTCTGATACTGAAGGACAATTATATATGTTCACAGTTTGTGGTACGTATCTGTTGTTAGAAAAGGACAGCTTCAGGACTGTTATTATTGACTCAATCAAACTTTCTCAGAAAATCTGGGTTAATATATTTACTAGTTTTGCTAAACATGCAAAGATGTCTGTATTGCAAATTATTCTTTCATATTTAAAACCAGTACAAGGTGAAGCTGTGTCCAGAGTCTGCAACATTTTCTTTCAGTTCATCAGCCAAGCTGTGTCATCCCTTGCATGGCACAGTGTGTGCAGCCTGACCTGTGCCCACCTCTCCAGCCCCCAGCAGAAGGAAATCCTCACGTTAAACCATAGCCAATTCCATTGCCTGCTCTGCAGATGTCTGTACTTCATCTGAGAGCACAGAACTACAGAGCAAGATATGACAAACTGAGAGCAGTGATCGAAGTCACTTTCCTCTCTTTAAATATTGGAAAAAGTCATTGAGATTCATATAAGAAAACATGAAAAATCAAGAAATGTGAAGATGGACCTTGGAACATGGCTTACACACCAACTCTGCTCAGAGGCCTTAGCAAAGTACTTCATCCTTACTTCTAGAGCTTTGCTGCCTAAGAACAGGACAGGACCAAATAAAAATACCACACATGCAGCCTTAAGTTGCTCTCTTTTGCATATATAGTTTTCAGTTAACACTATCATTTTTTAAGAGACCAGACTTATTTAATGCATGTGACAGAGCATTTCCAGGGATAAATCGAGGTTGGCTAATGAAGAAATCTCTGTAATTTGTTGCAAATAACATTTAGATGTCTAGTGAATGAGAGGAAAAACTGCAGAGTGGGGAAAACCAGTCTAGTGCACATGCACAACTGAATTCTAACTTTGCCTGTGCCTCAAGCTTTTATGCATATGAAAAAACCCCCACTCAAGGTCCCCATGGAATCCAAACTTTGCAGGTGATCACAGAGAGAATTTTTCTTGCTATTTGGGTGCCAAACAAGGCATTTTTGCTGCAATTTGCAGCAGAACTAAGCACGCAGGGCTGTATTTGTAGCCAGTGAGACCATACGTAATGTTATATATAGATTTGACTAAGCTCTGTAACTGAGCCAAAGGCACTGCAAAATGGACACCCAGATTAAATGGACCATATAACCCTAATCTTACTGTGCCTCAGCTTTGCCTGTGTAAAATGGGGATAATGCCACTGTCATTGCAAGGTGACAGTGGAAATAAATTTATCCATATTTGTGAAAAGCTTAAATCCTAAACTGTGTGTTTCCTTCCTGCCACGGTCAGGAAAGCAAAGCAAGTTATTTCAGACTGTCCATACTGGTTGCTTCTCCTACCCTACCAGAAATGCCCTTCTGTTGTGCTTCTTCATGTCAGCCTCTCGGTGGAGATGGCTGTGGGCTAGAGATCCTGAAAGGAGCTCCCCGGAGCCAGGACATCCATCCCCGTGCTTGTTTGCACTCTGCTGTCCAAAAGACACTTGCAAAAAGAAGACACCCCCGAAGGATTAAAGCCCATTTTCATGACTCTGTATGAAGTTTTATGTCTGACCACACTTATTTGTTTAAAAAGCACCATCACAGGCTAAGAACAGGACACTGATCCCCAGAGATGGTGACCTGCTCTGCCTCTTTTCCTTAAACCAATAAAGGAAAGCCCATTACAGCTGTGACTTGACTAAGTTCACTTGGTATTCTGAACTCCGCACTGTTGGTAAAACAGTACTGTTCCAACAGTTATACCATTTTTAGCTCAGATTTTGGAAACAAATTACTGATTACCACTCTACTTATATCCATAACACAGCGACAGCAACTCATCTATTTCTCCACCACACTTCACTACATTTTAAATCCTGTTTATTGAAATGAAGTGAGCTATGGCTCTGGAAGCACAGCTCCTCCATTCGTTCATTCACTCAGGGTGCCAGCTGGAGCCATTTTAAAATTGGGAAAAAATCGTGTCCTTGATTGCTCCTGTGTTGCCAGCCAACGCAATATCTTCCTACTTTGCTGCGTCCAATCTCCCACCTGGAGAGTTGCACCGTGTCATAGGAGAAGCTTTTTTCTTCAACTGAAAGGATTTTCATGTATTTCAATGAACTGTGATTACATGTGTAAGTCTTTAGTGCCAAGTTATTCCTAGCAAATTATAAATTACCAAAGGTTTATCTGTCTCTCTCACCATATCTCAGCATCATTTTAATTAGCTACACACAGCAATAAAAAGACCTATGTATGGAGAAAGAATTGATGGTGCCAATTCCAGATTTTTCCCTACCAGAACTTCTGTGGGCTGTGGCTGTGCAAGGTTGAGAAAGAAGAGCAGGGGTCCTTGGGCTGGTGGGGGGCACAGCATACTCTGTCCCCCACACAGCCACAAAACTGCCTTGCAGGTACACTTAAAGCAATGGAAGGGACATGCTAACCCACAGTCTGTGGGTCCAATGGCTTGAGGGTGCCCTAAAGATGGCTTTTGCTAGCAATGGAAAAATATCCACTGACTTGAGTGAGAGCAACATGCCTAGGAGTCTCACTGCACTAAACATATGCCAGTGCTCAGGTTTAAAATCCCTAGGAACTCCCCTCATTTCTCTTAGCCCTTATACTAAAGCACTTTTTAAATTCTCCTACACAGATGTGCTGTCCTGTCTTATTCCTTCCATAGCTCACTGTCGTTATTAAAGTCAGCTAGCCACTCTTCCTGTCTCCATGTGCTCCATCATCCTCTTCACTTGGGCATGGATGAAAGAGGAAGAACAGGATCAGAAAAATCTACCACCAGCAGCTGAAAACTGGCTGAGTGTGGGGCCTTTAATCTCACATCTTAAAGGGAATGCAAGCAAATGCCAATGGTGTCCAAAGTACTTGAAGCACTGGAAAGACTCGGAGTAGTACAAGTAGTGGATTCCAATAAGGGTGGTGCAAAGGAAGTCAGAGCATCTTCCAGCTTCTCCCAAAACCATCTCCTCCCACAAGTGGTTTGCAAAAGCAGCGAAATATAAATATATAATATAAATATATAAATATGCAGCTAAGGCGACCCAAGCATGGTTTCCTAAGCAGAAATACTTTGTAGAAATTGTGACTAAATAAAGGGTCTGGAAATTCATCTACCATGTAACAAGAAAAATCAACATTAGTGCAGGGGGTAATGCAATGCAAACTGCTCAACCTGGGGGTTCCAGCACCACTCACCATCTTTGGTGCTCTTCCTCATACTCTTCCAGATTTACCATATCCTAGAGATGAGTGACATAAACCACACACAGTGTTGGTGATGCAGACTGTGAAAGAAGTGTATGTGGTAGCAGAAGTGGCTTATAAGCAGAAAAGAGACAGAGATGAAGGTACTTTGTAAAACAGTATTCTTCTCCTATTTGTGCTCCGAACATTTTATACATCTCTGGCCTTATCACTTAGAGTAAGCTTTTCACAAGTGATCACTATTTTTACATGATACATTTTCTGAGCAACTAATGTGAGAGATGAAGCACACAGTGATCCACACCAGTGCTGAATTCTAACAGGTGTCTCCTGGTTGTGCTTTCCACACAGAGAAGGCTATAAACAGTACTCTGAAAAAACAGTCCCTCGATGTCTCAAGACAGAAACTTAAAATGGATAGCTACTGTTGACAATTCTGGCTTTAATCTTTGTGCATCAATACTAAGGAGAACATGCTTTAAAATGCCCATTTGGAAATGAACAGTTCTTTATTCATTGCATGCTCTGAACCATACGCTCTGAATATGGCATAGGGCCACATCAAATAGGGATAACAAAAAGAAATAATAATCATCACTGAATGCAGCAGAGGGGCTGTAGAATATTTAATAAAGGGCCTCATAAAGATGTATTACAATGCCCCAGCTCCAAACTGTACAAGCAGTCTTAATGCACAATCTGCCAGAGCCTGTCCTGGCACCTCTTGCCCTTTCTGCAAATATTGTATTTGTTAAATATCAGCAAATGAACAGTGGGAGGGAGTTCTTTCAGGAACAGTCCGAAATACTCACTTTGTTCCTTTTCCTGGCTGAGAGCATGCAGTAATCATGAGAAAGCTTTGTGTTTGAAATCCTCCTCATGCCCAAGACCCAAAGCATGACTTACAGATGTGTGGGCCATGGCAGCAGCTCAGGCCAGCCACACAGGAGTAGCACTGCTCCTGCCAGCCAAGAATCAAAGAGGTTCTGGGGAAAAACACCTCCCTGTGCTTAGTTAAAACATGTCATTTATATCTAAATAAAACACTAAAAAATGCACACAGAATGCATGGGGGATTTTTAAAACCTATCCTATCCATGCTGGGTGAAACTGGCCCTGATAAAGTCAGGAACATCCATCCACCAAGATTTCACCTCTGCTTTTTATTTGTCCTTGTGCAGGCATGTTTATCTCTCTGCCTGCCTTTCTCTCCTGCCTGGGGCTTTGTTCATTAAACTTATTATTGTCTTTTTTTTCAGTTTCTGGGAAGTTCTTTTAAATCCTGTGCCTATATCTGTTTCACTTTCCGAATGCTTTCTCCTCAGGATAAAGAATAATAGTTTGATTTGTGACACTGCAAGCCCTTAGGTTTATCAGAAGTTTATCGCTTGGGTTTTTTTTCCAACTTGGAATCTGACTGTGACAGGTATAGAATATATTCAGGCTATAGAAAAAAAGCTTTGTGGGTGAGTGTTTTCAAGCCCCCAGGTCTTTCTCTACAATCTCAGACTGTCACCCATGCAATGGCTTGTCAATGAGACAGATGCCCCAACCTTGAAAGTGATGCAGAAACAAACACAAAGGAAATAAAAAGAATCCAGGGAAGTAACACATAAGCTACCCACAAGTATCCAACCCCAAGGAAAACACACACTAACCCACATTATGTTATGTAGATAAAATAAGATTTACTGAATGCTAATTTTTCTCATCAGCGTTATCACAGAACACAGAGGCAATGCTAGAAATGGTGACAACCTTTATGTCTAGGTCCCTACTTCTCTCACAGAGAGCATCCTCTTAAACTTAATGGAAATGTAAATATAAAATGTTCACTGCAATAAAAGTCTCCAGAGACTGAGTCTAAGTAGCATGATTAGTATGGAAAACGCTTCATAAATCCCAACTCCACTAATCTCTGGTAGCATAAAGGATTCATCTCATTATGACTTTCTAACAGAGCCTTGTTAATTCTCACTTCACTAATCTGCGACCTTGAAAATTCCCTCTCTGCATTTCAAAGAAGTGTTGACAGCCAAGCGAAATAGGGAGGTATTCCAGCAAGGACTACAAGTAACAGAATATATCCCAAAACACTCACTACTTTTATATAAAATACTGTGCCTAACTATATTAAATGAAATAACAAGTCTTTAAAAAATTGCTATTCACTAGCTTTATTTTAGCATTTGAAATCAAATAGCATAATCTATCAATTAATTTATCACATAGTATATTTTGCAAGGCTGCTCCCAGTCAATTATAGGAATAAAAGAAGTTCGGCATTACGGGCATTTCTTCTGACACATCTCTGAGGTGAAGCATCTAAATTCGGAAGTAGTTCCTATTGACTTAAGCTTTTCAGACTGCTATTAACAATAAAAATCCTGAAGTGCACATGCACACACACACATATATAAATACATATAGATACACACGTTAGTACAGTCTTCTAGGTGTATATGTCCTGGTACCACTAATGTGACTGCATAGTTTACTGAAGACTTGCACAAGCATAACTCTGCGTATGAGGTACTTTGGGTAAGAAGACAAAATGACAGAACGTAAGAAATTCTGCCCTATTTATTCAGGCTTGACAGCTCACTTTGCCTCTACTACCCTTGAGTATATTTTGAAAAACATTTAAAATCCTTCTAAATGTAAATATATCTAAAAAAATTATCCTTTTTTTCCAAAACTATGCAGACAGTAACTTATGCAATTTCTTACCAAAAAGGGACTATTGATCATAATTAGGTATTACGATCTGAATTATTAATCACTGCACTACCACAACTATAAAATACAGAGACTAAAAACATTTGTTTGTCATTATGCAAAAACCATCACTATCAAAATTTTAATGAAACTACATTGTCAAATGCAGTAAAATTTTGATCCAAAATGGGTTAGTGCAAATGACATTATCAAATGTTTCACATTTAATTCTCTTTTGTTATTAATTTTAAAACATCTCTGGCAAGAGTACTATTCCATTACTGCAAAAGGGCCCAGATCAAGATGCATTTCAAAACATACTCCCTTCTACTTCTCTCTGTGTGGTTTACCAGTGAGCATATTCACAGATGGGGTACCCATGTGCCTCACTGCCTCTGAGATTTTACACAAAGGAGAGAAAAGCAGAGCATGTGAGTACCTTAGAGCCATGGATACTCCTTGATGAGGCTGGCAGCAGTGCTTTGCTCTGTGTATTGCCATGCACTGGCTTTCTGTACACCACTCTCAGAGAAAACATTCCTTATACCTGCAGACCACCTCTGGCCATCTCATCTGCACTCTGATGTGGAGGAGCCACCATTACCTCTCCCTAATCCTCAGCAGCAGAGCTCTGTCAGTGGGATGTCCATGGGGGAATCAGGAAAAGAGCAGTAAGGTAAGAATCTTTTTTAGATTTCAAAACACTGATGTATTTGAAACAGTGCGTGCCAACCCTGGGCTGAAAAAATGGCTCTAGGTGGAAGCACCAAAGCTGTGTGGCCACTGGGAGAAAGCACATTACACTGTTTAACTGAACCCTGGCATGGGGAACCCCCTGTTTGTTATAGGGTTAAGGAAACAAAACCAAATATTTTTTCTCCTTTCTATAAGTTCTGTGGAGTGTAATTTTTTAGCTCCTGCCTACTCCATGCAGTGAGAACACATCCAACAAATACATTAAGTTGGCATATTTGATGTGCATTTCCTATTTCCTTTACTTTTACGTTAATTTACGCTAATTTCTGTAAGTTTATGAATGAGTGTTCTTGGAAGTTCTTTCCCTCCTCACACAAGAGCTGTGCCCAGTTCTGTGGTGTAAAAACAAAAAGCCTCCTCTAATCTAGCCACAATTTCTGACTGCAATAGCAGGAAAGCTTTTGAAGAGCTTCAGTAGTAGAAGAACTAGATACCTTCTGCCTTCAAAGATGAAATGTCTTGAGCACCCATCACTTTGTTACTACAATCCAAGTTACAAACCTTTGAAAGGTATAGAAATTCAGTATATTTTAATTGTTTTACTTCTCAGTCCATTTAAAAAACATATATGCTGATATTTTACTTCCATAGAAGCTTTTCACATAATATTAGGCGGTCTGACAAAACTTTAAGAAATTCTAAAAGAAGAAAAATCAAAAGGCAACCAAGCTTTATTTTAGAAATTAAACCAGAAAATTAACATACCAACAGCCATCATGTAATCCCAGCGGTCTATGAGGCACATGTTGAAGATCAGGTGGTCAGATGTTTGCCCCTGGCCAATGAGTGGAATGTTTCTCTCCAAATTTTGGGTTATTGCAGAAGTCCAGCCAACAAGAAACCAAAAGACTACCAGAAGAATAACAGCCAGCATCCTCATCACTCGCCCACCTGTCATATATGGAATACGCTGAGCCGTTCGGGACAGGAATACCTTCAAAACCCTGAAAAATTCAGACAGTGCAGAATTAAGAAGAGTGCTAGCAAGTGTCACAGGAATTTGATTTTCCTTTTATTTTACTATCAAATTATTACCAAAAAAAATGAATCAACATTCTTTCCCCTGACACTATGTGCAAGAGTGAAATTTGAAACACTATTACTTTCATATTAATCGTATTTAAATGGAACTGATTGCTGCCCAGAGAGTGCTGCACAGCAATAATAGAAAATATTAGCTATGCTTATGTTAAAGACATGCATTCACATGCTGTGCTGTCAAGCTGTTTTGTACCTTCCAGCTCTCAGTGGAAGACTTCTGTCTTTGGAAAAGGAAAGGTTATTTCCATAAAACAGCAACCATGTATGTTAGATTTCATTCTGTTTTGATGCTGTCTGCCTGCTCATCCCCAGTCATGCTATTTCCAGAGAACAAATTAACACTTGGATATTTTTCCCACTGAGTTAGATGCTGCTGAGACAATAATCTACTCACATAGAAATAACTGTGGAAGGTTCTTGGCTAATTAAGTGGTTTCTGATTTGTTCAGAGGCAACAACATGTTTTTCAAGCTAGGACAGAAACATCATAAGAAAAGCCACACCACAGGTCAGGCACGTATACTATGTAACAGCCACTGAACATGTAACACTTTCAAAGTATTTGCACTTACTATTAGGATAAGTTTACTCCCACCAAGAATTATTCAAGGAAATATCACCTGCATTTTCTATCCATCACCACCTGCTAATGCAGAAAAAGGTCCTCCTGGGAGCACGCGAACAGTCAAAACTTGATTAAATCACCCTGGGAAGAGGGAGCAGTTTGATCCTTCATGTGGCACAGAATATCTCCTTGTGCCTCCTGCAGCATGGGATCTGCCTGGGAGCGTTACAGGGAGCATTGCAGTGCTCTGGCCTTGGCCCTGCTAAGCTACCAATGACGAGCAGTGTGGAAAGGCTATCTCAGAACTTTTCATGTACCCAGACCTTTAGAAGCAGATGGGCTGAAGTTTAAAGACTGTTTCAGAGACTGGGGTGAGGAGTTTTTCAAAGTGAAGAGGTAAGCTGTTTCAGTGATTTTGTCCTGACTCCTAAGCATGAGCATGTCCAGTGAATACTCTTGATATTCATGAAGGGACAAATTATCACTGAGGTTTAGGGATCTTGATTTTTTTTTCAGAAAGTTGAGTTTTTAAATGCCGTTGTCAGCTCTGAAGTTTTTTCAGCGTACCAAGCATCAAGCCACCTCCCAAGTCATTCCACAGCCAGGTCTGCCTTTTCAACAGTAAAAAAAATCATACTTCAGATTAACATTGATACTTATATTTGTCTAAGAGAAGGCAGAAACAACCAGTGTTGCCTCTCCCTTGAAAAACAACTAATAGAGCAGTGCCTTTAAAGGCAGAAACACAAAAGCTTTTCCATATCCATAAAAATGAATCAGCATTTGACTACAAACACAGTCTTCACAGTGTGCATTAGGTGAAGTCAGAGATCTGAATATGCTCAACATTATTCAGCTGTTTCCCTCCCAACAGTCACTCCACAGGGAGTCACAATTTTTGATCTTTCCATGTTTGATAGATGTTCTGCTCTGCCTTTAAGTGCTAAGTGCCTTATGTTGGAAGCAGCTTCCCAAAGACTTCAGGGAGGAGAGACAGAAAACTCTGCAGAGGCAGGGCAGGCCACTTCCCTCCACATTGCTCAGCCACAGCACTACTGTTCCAGAGCAGCACTGGTAAACCCTCGTTTTTTGAACAGTAAAAATCAGGGAGCAAAGGCTTTTCTACTCCCTATTGTGAATGCTGGTCAATAGTTTGCTTCTCTGAACAGAAGGAAAATCTATTCCTTTTGTAGTGAACTGGAAAATTTCACAGCTTTAGTCTATCATTTGAGAAAAATCTCATTGTACATTTTTATGAAGGTAATAATTACAGAAATCATACAAACCAGCTGAGAACTATTAGAAACTTTCTGTATTTTGGCTCTCCAAAGTCAATTCTTGATGATTCTACTGAAAGTCAACATGTGAGCTTTTTCTGGACATAACAAGGCAGGACCCATTAGATTTCTTCCAGTACTAGCTCATGTGAGACAGCTCACTGCTGCCTGTGAGACAGCTTTCCAAGGGAGAAGGGTGGGCTGCTGTTACGTTATTGATCTAAGCACAGCGAAACAAATATCATTTTGCAATACAGCAGTCAAACTCCCTCCAATTTGGATCAAATCACATTTCTTTTTTTCTCCTCTTTTTCACAAAAATAAGCATCCCCCACCACGACCATCTCTACCTTAGTCATATAGTCCTACATGTAACCCAACCTTTACACTTCGCTTTTCAAACATTCTTTTTCTGGAAAGATGTAAGGAAAGTTGGGTTAGATTTGTAGTGTTGAAGATCTCCTTTTCAGAGGCTGTGGCATAGAAGTCCTCAACCAGAACACGAGCTCCAAAGTTGCAATTCCCTCATCTTCCTGCCACAACGTGAATCTAAAGTTGCATTGCTCACCACACTCAACAACATGCTTTGTCTGCTCTCATCTCCTATGTATTATTGAACATGGATCCAAGCAGAGACAAGTGCCCAGGAGTTTCCCTCCCAAGAGCAAGCACTCTCACCAGGCTGGAGGATGATTATCCTTCCTGTTCCTCTGACTCATACAGTCAAAGTTCACCATAAAAAAGTTGAATCACTGCAATATGAGACCAAACTGCCTCACCAAGCATGTAGTGTTTGATGACTGGTACCCTCTACGAGAAAACAGGGGAGTTCTCAATTCAAGTCCCTGCCCTGACTTCTGGGTAGTAAATGCTCAGACCCCCTTTTCCACTCAGTTCTGTATCTATGTATTGGGTTGAACCAGCTGTGGAACAAATGAGGGAGAATTCTCACAGGGAGGCAAGAAGTGAAGCTGCATCCATACTAGGAAATCAAATAGGCCCTGGGTTGTCCCTGGCACTGATGCCAACTGGCACAGAACAGCCAGCATCCATACTATTACCCTGAGCATTACAATCCAGCAGGACAGAGGATGGTGCTCCAGTGCCTAGGAATGTTCTCTGATGCTACTTAATTTATGAATATAGATATAGCCCTGGATTCAAGTTCCTCAGCAAATTAATGTTTAATTATGAGTATCAAGTAAGTCAATGTAAAATGGAAAGACTTCTCCTCCTGTCCTACCTACCCCCAAAATGCCTGGCAGCACCAAGCACCAGTCAGTGCCCCGGTGGAAGCCTAGGGCTCTGTTTGAGCCATATGGTCTCTGATCTAAGGCAGAAGAGGAAACTTCACCATCTTCCTTAGCATCTTCTAGTTCTTCTCCCACCTAAAACCATTCAGCATATACATTCCACTTTTCTGTGCTGTCGTTGGATAATCAAACAATCATTTTCAGTGACATGTCATCAGCTCCGTTTACAGGCAGATCAGACAGAACACTGCAATGTGCTCTACCTGCTTTGTTGGAAGACACAGCTGCCTTCAAGCAAAGCTTTGACGTACAGGCAGCATTAAAGCTGATATGCAATAACCATCCTTTTTACAGAGTAAACAGAAGGCACAGTTCAGGCTGAATGAACTGCCTGGAGACCCCTGCAGGTAACTCCCAACTCTTCTGGCTACACTGTCAGGTCCAGGGAGAATTAAGCTATGCGGTCTGAGGGTTTTCTTTGGGGTGTCTGGCTTCACATAAATGGACAAGGGAAGGGCTTGGTTGCAAACACTGAGAGCCAAGGGAAGCCCAACAGCTGTAAGAGAAGTGATGCTGTAAGTGGGTCTGAAACAGAGGGACAAAGCCTGCTGATTCACAGGACTGGCTAGGATTACCAGCCTGGAAAAAGCAAGCAAAGCAGGTGGCTGCCACTGTAGTTACATCCTAAGATGCAATGTGTAATCTTTGAAAATAAATAAAATCATATTAAATTTTCAAGTCATATCAATAATCTGTCCTGTGAACAGAAAAGATGGCCCCCAAACCACTGCTGACTGCATAAGCATTAGAAACAACAGGTGAAGAATCCTGTTTTGACAGCAATGACCCAGCACAGTTTGTTTATTTTTTATTTCTAGCATCTGTCATTTTGTGGCTCTACTTAGTCATTCTGTCAAACTGTTCAGTTCCAGATTGATGATTTTTATTGTGATACAAAAGCTACAGCAGAAAGATAACAGGCCAAGCTCTTAGGAAGTATATTGCCCTCCTGCAGTGCAGGGATTATGTCTTACCTGCTTTTTCTGGAGTAACAGTGAATATGTCACTAGTTACTTTGAGTTTGTAGACTGATGTGATTCTACTAAAAGTGAAAAGGTACTAGTGGCACGTGTATGGCACCGTGTCAATGTCAAAGAGAGCTCACACTTCACACTTGACACACAGTTACACACACATACACAAATACTGAGTGCAAGTTTTATTTCCACATCAGAAAAGATGACTGAACAAAGAGTATCAACACTTAAGGCCCAAGATCTCAGAAATCATATTTAGATGGACTCTTACCATCAGTTACTGGCTCTCCCTGGAAAGGATAAAACCCAACTGAGAGAGAAATGAACAGCTTTCTAAACAACTTTCCAGCTGAAAGTGTCCAAATTAGTCATTGTTTACTTCCCAAGTGATTTCTCAAGACCTCAGCACAGAACAAACAAGAAGTGCACCTCTGAAGAAAATGCTCATTGAAATTGGGATGATCTTTTACTTTATTGATTCTGACCACACTGAACCTGAGCAAACCTGGACTGAGAGGCACCACGACAATGGCATGGAAAGACCTGCATCATATTCATCATGTCCTGTCCAGTGAAAAGGTGCAACAACTAGAAAAAGAAGTTTTGGCAATTATTTGGGTGTATGAATACTTCAGAGAGTGTTTAGCCAGCAAACTTGGCCCCATATTACTAATAGCCATCAAAATATCTCAATTCCTTCACACCATGCATGCAATAAATCACAGTGTGGATAATAGGAAATCTCCCACATTTTCATTTCAGAAAAGAATTTTGTAACAGCAAATACACAGTCAAGAACATTGCCATGAAAGGCAACAAATGCTCAGAAGAATCAACTGACCCTTCCAAATGCACTGGATTTTGTAATCGGTAACAGAGCACAAGTGTGCCCTTGTGGCCAGGAAGGCCAATGGTATCCTAGGCTACCTCAGGAAAAGCACTGCAAGCAGATCAAGGAATGTGATCCTGCCCCTCTACTCAGCCCTGGTGAGGCCACATCTGGAGTGCTGTGTCCAGTTTTGGGCTCCTCAGTACAAGAGAGACATGGAGCTCCTGGAGCAGGTCCAGCAGAGAGTGACAAAGATAATTAAGGGACTGCAGCATCTCTTACAAGGAAAGGCTGAGGGAACTGGGCTGTTCAGCCTTGAGAAGACTGAGAGGGGACCACTTTGATGTTATAAGTATCTGAAAGGGGGGTGCCAAGAAGATGGATCCAGGCTCTTTTTGGTGATGCCAAGCAATATCACAAGAGACAACACAGAGAAACTGATGCACAAAAATTCCACTTGAATATGAGGAATGACTTTACTGTGTGAGTGACCACACACTGGAACAGATTGCCCAGAGAGGCTGTGGAGTCTCCATCACTGGAGATATTCAAAAACCACCTGGACACAATCCTGTGCAATGGGCTCTAGGATGTAGCTGCTTGAGCAAGGATGTTGGACTAGATGACCCACTGTGGTCCCTTCCAATCTGACCCACTTTGTGATCTTGTGAAGGCTGGTCTGCACAGTGACACCACTAATGTTATCATAAGCTTGCTCAATAGTTACAAGGTAAACCCTAGGTACCAACAGTACTGGAAACATGAGGAGGAAGGCTGTGCTGAAGGATTTTTTTCCTCTGTACTTGAAGCATCTCTGGCTTCAAATCCTCACCTGGCACTCTGTGGTTAATAAATGGCATTAATATCTGAGGATATCTTCATGGTACATGAAAAGTTACTGATCAGACATTCTCGTTTATGCAATGATGAAACAGTGCTGTCTGTTTTCCGTAACAAATTATATTTACTTTCAAAAATGTGATTTTGAAAGTACAGTTTCCTTGACATATTCCCTAATGTTTTAAAGTGTTTTTCTGCTGTGAAGAACTCATGCAATACAAATTTATCAGATGTATGGGTAGAAAAACAAGCTGTGAAGATGTATTTTACCTCAGTGCCTGGTAAAATCTACCACTAGTAGGCAAAGACACGTGTCATGACTTAATGCTAAGCTACTCCATACAGAAGTTTCCTAGATTAGTTTTAATGTTACATGTATAAGGGTAATTCTACAGTACTTAAATGAAAGTTCCCCTTCTGGATAAATGTACAGAAGACAAACTACGCTAACATAATTTCCAAGAGTTTGAGCAGACTGAGGAAGGTGGGAGGGAAATTACATGCAGTTCAAGGGAAGGCTCTGGGTACTGGGAGGCAACAGGAGACCGATAGGTTTCCCACCGCAATCAGAACCACTCACTCACTCCTATGTGAGCAGCACTGGGCTCAGTCTCATGTATATTTAATAACATGGAAAAAGTCTAAAAATTTGCTTTGATGAAAATTTATTGATTTGAAGTACCTTTTGTCTGCCAACCTGTAGGTAAGCCTGGAATGAGCAAACAACATTGTTACTTCTTTAAATGTAGCCTAGATTCTGACAATTTTCATGCTATACATAGGCTTTATTTTCTCCTTTCACCTGCTAGTCTAAATTCCCACCTGAGAAGAGCTCAATTTCCTGGTGGATTATAGATCAAAAAGCTTCCTCTGCCTACAGCCAGTTCCAAGGACTGTAGCAGGAGCCTTTTGACAGACCAGCTGAGGTTTGCTTTTCCTCAGTGCCCCCTTGCTCCCCAGCTCACTGCCCTGCTGCCCGCATCTGTTCCAGCTGCCTGTCAGCTCCCATTGCAGGAGACACTGAAGCTCTGTGTGTGTGTTGCTTTTTAAAGTGCTTTTGTTTATATCACCATATCATCCAGGCAGGCCTCACCAGAAAAGGCTGTTCCTCAAGGGGATTTGCCCATCCTGAGTGTGTGCTGCTGTATTTACTAAGCACTGGGGAGCTGAGAGGTAAGAAGGCTCAATAAGGGGACTTACTTGCCATGTCACGTAACTAGGTTTCAGTGATGCAGACCAAGTCTCCTTATTTATTAAATCCTCATCTGCTTTGTGCTCATTATCTCTTCTAATAAACCACTTACTACACTAATACCCCCATGAATCCTGCTGAGATTAGCAGAACTACAGAGCACCAGTGAAACACCTGAAACTTCTCTGTCAAACTCTGAAGAGGCAGAGCTCTTACAAGGCACGCCATAACTCATTAAATAAAAACCCCATCACTCTGTCCCCAGACAACTAGCAGTGACATATCACAGAACAGTTAGGGTTGGAAGGGACCTTAAAGATCAGCTAGTTCCACCCCACTGCCATGGGCAGGGATATCTTCCACTAGAACAGATTGCTCAAAGTCCCATCCTACCTAGCCTTGAACACTTTCATGTCTCCTGTTTGTCAACTACTTGGGCTTAAGGTTACATCACACAGTTGCTTCGGAAACACCAAAATCAAGAGCTCATGATCACAGAATCTGTTTCCTAAAATTCTGAAAATCGCAGGTCCTTGGGATAGGCACAAAGTCATCTCTTTTCAAGTCTGCTACTGAATGGTTAACATAGCCCATTTCAATACCTTCCTCTTGGTAGATATGTTTAAATAACTACATCCTTCACTCAGTGAAAAACGAGGTCAGCTCCTCAGACAATTTTCTCCATAAGAAACCAATCTTGTTGAAGTCTTCATTCAAATTTGTAGTGATTTTGTGACAGGAACCTTAATTCATAGATCCTTAAGACTCCTACCACTTGTAGTTTGAACAGATGATTATAAATCCTTCAGCCTTTATAAGCTCTGGCTAAGTTAATTATTTCTTAAAATTCATCAGGTGGTTATTATCTTTTTGTAAATCTAAAGCCATTGAGTTCTTTACCCTTATCAAAGACTTTCAGAACAGGCAGTACAGAAGATCTCAAGGTCATTATTTATCAGGAAGCTTATACTGAAAACAGATGCAAGAGTTGCCTCCTGGTAACCTTTTCCTACAATAGGTCAAGAACATTTTCAAGGCTTTCATTCCAAAATTTGCTTCACACAGAGCTGTGGAGTTGAACGTACAAAAAGCAAATCCCCTCCTGATCCCAGTTCACAATGTTTCACTTAACAAAGGCACATGAGTAAAACCAGCTGGGATGACAAATTCACCTCCTTGTCAGCACTGCTCCATACAGGCATCCCCTACTGCTGAAAACATTCACAGACAATTTCAACAACCTTTACAATTGTCAGAGGCATTTTCTAGTGTCAGCAATACGGTAACTGCTCAAAACCTTATGCCAAAGTTTGTACTTTTGTTCTTAAAATTGACACGCTACAGACAGGGAAAGTCTTGAAATGGATAAAGCCCAAATCCAAACCAAAGTAAATTTGAGAGTGGCTATTTATCTTGATACAGAAAGATTTTCTTTCCTTTCATCTTCTCCTTAAGTAAGTACTTATGATCAGAGAATGATAAGCCCCACTTAAAAAAGACAGTACCTTTTCAGCATTTCTACTGTGTCCAGAAAACCAAGATACCTCACTCCTAAAGCTGAAGACAGTAAATATTCTGGTCCATTTGCATGATGTGAAAAGTTACAGCTTTAATAAAGACTTAACAATCAATCGCAGCTGTACTACATGTTTCACTATTTTATAAATAAATTTATTCATTCCAGTACTGTATAAGAAGAATGCAAGGCTTTTCTCTGGATCAAAAAACAGTGAAAAAAAATTTAGTGGACTTGAGCAAATCACAATTCACTCTGCTAGCAGTTGTTTATTGTGAGGACTGAACCATACATCCATAGCATATTTACAGCTCACTCCACTTTGCTTTTTGAGAAATGCACCAAACAGTAGTCAGCAGTTGAAGTAAAACAACATAACCATAATTTCACAGACAAATGTCTTCATGTTCATAGATAGATGCTTCATTGTTTTACACTTTGTATTTCACATATGGTTAATATGATACTGTAACTGTTAGTTCGTGCGTGCTACATTGTGGATTGAATAAGATAAAAAGATTTCAATAAAAATATCTCATCCATTTACTTATTTTAATCCTAATTACATAGCAAGTTTCTACATTAAAGCAGCATAAAATGAAATCTGGTGTTATATGACCTCTTTCGTCTTATTAGCTGCTTTAACAATGTTAAAAACTATTAAAAAATGCTTTTATAATAATATCATACAATTCTGTTACTGAATTTTCTAGAGCAGCATCTGAGATCCTGCAGGGCAGGGCAGATGTAGCTCTTTATTTCACCCAGGTTGCCAGTTCCTGGCTGCCATGCCTGGGACCCCTTTAATGCACAGACCAGTGCAGGTGTTTTTCATGGTCTCCACAGCCCCAGCAACAAAGGGGTTCCCCAACCTTGCTCTAAAGGAACAAATACGTTGATTTACAAGATCTAACCACACAGTTTGGGTTTGGATTTGTCATCACAGCTGCTTCAGTGACCCAGTGATTTTTCTGAATACTCCACTTGCAGGAGATGAAAAGCAGCAAAATTCTTTTCTCCTTAGGAGTCAAATTACATTTTCCTTATACAGTTTCTCATGCTGATGAGATTTTCTTGTGGATCTCCAAACTCCATGTGACATCTGGTATTATCTATATTTATCTCTATATCTATTGTAAGATATTAAATATACAATTCTTTAAGAAACAATGGGGTCAGTAGACTTCTCTGACAGAAGTGCTATTTCTCTGCCTGTCTATGGACTGCTGAGCAAGCTCAGATCTGGGAGACAGTAGCAGGTAACAGTAAGAGATCTGGAGCAGCTCCAAGAATCTGAAACAAAATTCACAAGAAACAGAGAAGACTGTGGAAAATTTGATGTAACTTCAAAATTCACCAAGCCGGATCAAATCAAGACCTGCCCTGCAAGAGCATGGCACACTAATCAAGAATTAGGCACAAGCACTGCTACTTCTGGTCTGATGCATCTAGTTGCCTTGAGTTTTTTCCACCAAAAAAACAAGTCATCTTGACTAGTCAAACAGATTTAATGAGTTTTCTCATTGCCTTTTTGGAGGAGGTTCCTGCAGGAGAAGGCGAATACAGCTCAAAGGTGTCACTGACTGTGTGTTTTAACTGCATTTTCAAGGACACTCAAGAGAAGTATTTTTCAAATAAACTGGTTTAAGCATATTGCCTTGAAAAAAATCCAGCGAAAAGAAGCAGACCAGGAAAAGAACTGTATCTGTGATGCACTCACTAAAACACTATGCACAAAAGCTTTTGGCACTAAAGTATCTCCTCGCAAATTTACTTGCAAGCACTTGTTTCCTTTTCCGCTGTGAAATGACATTCCTACACACTACTTTAAAGTGGCAATCCATTATTAAAGATGCAGGAAGCAAACATCAGCAATTGAGGAACAGGAACCTCTCCCATCTTTAAACACTGCAACGAACCACCATTTTTATGCCCTTATATCTTTTGGAGTGTGCTTTTTTTTTCTTTTCGCTTTCCTTCTGTCAGAGTATTTCAGTGCTGAAAGTTACTGTGAACTGGTTAAGTTGCTTCCATATCAAATGACCAGAATTAGGTGCATCTTTACATATCCAAACGAAGCCATATAAATGTTAACTTTTTTAACACATCATCCTCCCAATCTTTTCACTTCATTGATAATCCTATCAGGATAAACAATAACAATCTACATATGCATTTCTTTTCAACCACGAGGACACTCAGGAGGAGGACACATTGAAAGATCCAGTCTCTGAAGGTTATGCTCTCACTTAGATGCATTCACTGCCATGGTAGATAATCAAACAGCACAGATGTAACAGAAAGTCTGACTATTTTACCCCATTTAGGTGTGAGAAAGAGTAATAATCACACCCACTGGAACAATCCTACTCTCAGATCTTTTGTACTTCAGCAGAACTCAGAAGAGGTGCTGGGTTACCAACACTATTATTATATGATGCCAAGATGACAGGGGTTTTAATGAAATGTGGTACAGAAAGCTGCAAAAAGACACATAACTGTAATATTTAGTTATAACATTTGTTGCTGATTTTGTGCCCATTTTAATAAAACAAATGTTAACCACTTTATAATGTGATTGACAGGCAGCAGTGTTTTATATCCACTCTACAGAAAAAGAAGCTCTTTATCAGCACTGTGTTCTCCTTCCACTTGTGGAATAAATATTAACTTTATCTCGTGGTTATGCATGCAGGTATCATGGCTAGGACCCCCATGTGTATTTGAAAAGAAAGTTTATTCTTCAGCTTGTCTGCAAAAGATAACATTCAAGCCACTTTTATAACAGATAAAATCAGGAACATCTCTACCTCTCACAAAATATAACAGTGTCAACACCAATAGAAATTGAGATCATAAATAACATTAACTTTTTTGAATAAAATTTCTATGTTATTACTAACAATATTCCTCTGTAAATGTGCACCTGGAGTAGCTTAAACTGAATGGAATGAAAATGCTGGCAAGGGTATTACAGCTCATGAGGCATCTGGGGAGTTATTATGTCTCTGGTTGATTAATTCACAGAATAGCCAAGGTTGGAAGGGAGAAATTACAAAATTGCCTAATGACAGCAGGTTATTGAGGACCTTGTACAGTTGGGTTTTGAGTTATTAGTCTATGTCAAGCAGAGGAGAAAACAAGAGGCCAGCTGCTGGCATTGAGGAGCAGTGACTCTCTGTAGAATAAAAAGTCCAACATGCAAGTTAAATAGCAAAGGTTTCCACAGAAGCTTCATGTCTTTCACTGCAAGTTCCAGGCTTTCCAGGCTCTCAGGAGATACTTAAGATGCAGGAACAACATAATATAAAAATATGCCTCCAATCTATCAATATAGGGGTGCAGATATGGCTATTAAAGGTTGCAGTGCTACCACAGGCCTCCCTTTGCTTTACTAGTCATCTTATTTTACATTCTCCACTCTCAAAAGCAACAATGACAAAGGTTCCAAACCTTTATTACTTCAGACTCCTGTCTTCTCTTCTGAATACAGATGGTACAGAGGACAAACAGACAGTAGTCGGTAACCAAGCTGACAGTCACATAAATTCCCTGACATACTGCCCAACTTATTTATGTTTCCTTCACTAAAAAATTAGGAAAAAAATGAAATTCTATAGTAAAGGTAAGCAGACCAAACCAGAATTTTTTAGGTACTTCAGTATGTCAAACACTTCTCCTGTTGGAAGAACAAGCAGAGCAATGACCATGTAAGAAAATGAATATCAGTATGTGCATAGCAGTTTCTCAGCTAAAGCAGAAGACAAATTCTGGCCAGAGCAAAGTCAAATACAGAAGAATGCACTTCTTCTGTTTATAATACTATAGTAACAAGACAAATAACTAAAAAAATCTGACATGCTACTGACTATCATTATTGAAACAGACCAGTTACATTCATGCTCTGGAGGAGACAAATTGCATTCTGTATGTTCTCCCAATGTTTCATATAAAATAAAACATACAGTTATAGGAAATTTAGAGAATAGCAGCTGAAAATCATTGCATAGTATCAGCAATATATGAATAAAATTAATTCTTTAAAAAAATTCCACGATCTATTGCCAGGTAAATGCTTATTCAACTGTGTTTACTCTCAATACGTGTAAGCATGTGTAGCAGTCAGAAAAAACTGCCAGTCATGAGCACTTCTGAGGAAGCTTCAGTTTCTTGGAAACTAGTTTCTGATTGTCTGTCTGAATTTAAATTTTGTGAAAATAGTTTTAAGTTGCATGTCTGGATAATTACTTGCTGGGCAAGAACAACCCCTTGCAGCAGTACATTGCGAGGGCCAACCAGTTGGAAAGTAGCTCCGCAGAAGACAACTTGGTGGTAGTGGTGGACATGGAATTGACCATAAGCCAGCAGTGTACCCTTGTGGCCATATCAGGACCAGTGTTCTGTACCATACAAGGCAGAGTATGTTCAGCGAGTTGAGGGGGTGATCCTATCCCTTTACTCATCATTGGTGAGACAGCTGGAGTGACGTGTCCAGTTCTGGCCTTCCCAGTACCAGCGAGACATGGACATAGTGGAGATAAGCCCTGTGAAGGGCCACAAAGATGACTGAAAGCCTTGAACATCTTCTAAGGGGAGAGGCTGAGAGGGACTGTTCGGCCTGGAGAAGAGAAGGCTCAGGGAAGAACTTATCAATGTATGTAAATGTATATAAATATCTGATAAAAGGGAGTAAAGATGATTGAGTCAGACTCTTTCTCGGTAGTGCCCTGTGTCAAGATGAGAGGTAATGGGCACAAACCTAAATCCAGGAAAGTTCATTTAAACATAAGAAAAATGTTTTATTCTATTAATGTGTTCAGACGCTAGAATAGGTTGCCAAGAGGAACCTTGTGGAATTACATCCTCAGAGAAATTCAGAACCTGACTGTACATGGCCTTGAGCATCCTGATCTGGCTGAGTCTGCTCTCTGAGCAGGTGAGTTGGACTAGATGACCTCCAGAAGTCCTTCCCAACATCAACTCTTCTGTGGTTCTGTAGTCTTTGTGCAGATGTACAGATGAAAGAAACTATATTTTCTTAGTATACTTTCTGCAACAAGCTTTTTATTCAGATCTTAAATCTTAAAATTTATTATGCTTTAGAAGTGTATTAATACTAAAAGTATAGTTAGCAGTAGAAGCTCTCTTGTATAACTTATTCTATGAACTTCTTCAGAGCTTTGACTGAATATTCTACAAAGTATCACAAATTCTGCTCTCAGGGGCCCACTAAAGTACACATTTTCACTTTTATTTTCCAAATTTATTACTAGACAGTACTGTCACCCATTCTAATGAAGAGGGCAGTGCAATTACTCATAATCCCCTGCACAGTTATATATATCAATGCAACATACAACTTCAATAACTAAATGAAACATTCTCTTTGTCTTTCTACAATAAAATATTGAAGTTAAAAAAGTCAACTACAAGAAACACTAATTCTCATCTCCTAGTTTCCTCTCACACACACAGGCAGAAACAGCACCAACTGACAAGCTGAATGCTGCAAACTATTGTTTCCTGCGTTCACCATAAAAAAATGAAAAAAAAAAAAATTTAAATTACAGTCAAAGGTTTACTTGTCAAGAAAAACAAGAATAATGTGTCTATTTAATGATAATTAAAATTATTCTGCTCTTCTGAAGGAGTATAAAGCAAGCACACAAGAGAGCTAATCTAAATGCCACAATTTTCAGGACAAAAGAGGAAAGGCTGATTTCTATGAGATAGATAAAACACTCATAAATTCTGACTGAAATCAAATGTAAAAGATGTAAAAGATGCCGATGCAGGCAATCTACCCACACAGAGCAATGAGACCCTACTGCCAACAACATGGACTGAACAGAATGGGAGGAAAATGCAATAAGTTTGAAGCTCTGTAAAATCCGCAAAAATAAATTAAGGACAAAGAGTGCCATCTCCACTTTGAGGTCATATACACATTAGAAGTGTTGATAGCCATGAATTTTTTTTTAGAGAGTAGTTGTTTAAAAAGAAATATTCCAATTAGAGAGACAACAAATAGCGCTAAGAAATGCAGTGGCAATGACCTTGCTTCACAACCAAATAACCCAAAGAAGTAAACAGGGAAAAAAGGGGGAATTAATAAGACTCCTTTTTAATTAACAGTCAGACTTTGACTCAAATTCAGACTTGGTGACATCCATGAAACAAAGAGCTAATCACACAAGAAACAGATTTGGACTCTTGAACATAACAAACAGCTTAAATGCAGTGTTTTATGTAACACAAAGATGAAAATAAAACAAATTAACCCAGTCTAACTGAGCATGGATACAAAAAGGAACAGAAAATGTGGTTTGTTTTCATTGAAAATAGTCTTGATACGTCATTTGGTTTCTATATTATATCTGACAAGTCTTGCAAATGACACGGATGACTTTGATTTTTCATGCTAATGCAGAAGCATGGTGACAGATCTGAGGCTGTCCAGGGCAGGGCATGCTGCCAGCTCTTCATACATCTGAGCCTGCTAGGACTTCTTCCAGGCTGCAAGCTAGGAAACAGCCAGGCTTCAATGCTCATTGCATTCTGAGAGCATAGCTACAAAGCTCACCTCACTAATTTTGATTTCCACTATCTTTCAGGATATTCAATTTTTCTGTTCTTGACAGTCTTGTGTTTATTTCAGAAACTGAGAAGCCCACCCAGGAAACCCTCCTGCGATTTGGGATAAATAATATTGTTTGGGTTTGCAGGCTGATTTTTGTCAGTGGCTTTAGTACGGTCACTATGCTTATAGTAAAAGGGTGCAGAAAACAACTACAAAGTTCACTGACTTGATTTATAAAGTGTACGTTTTTTCTGCCTCACAGCTGAAGTCTCAAGGGCTTTGGGTTGGGGTTTTTGTTTATTTCAGAAGGCCTGTGCACTCTGGCTGGGCTGCGGATTTAACAGACACAGCACACTCTGGCTGCTATGCCACTGTACAAGAAGGTCCTTGCCAGCTGAGGGGAATTGTGTCTTTAGGAAGGTCTGGCAGAGAGCTACTGCAGCTGGTTGGTATGTGCCTCCTGTCCTGCAACACTGGATTCTGCCACTGGATAAAGCAAACTTTGCCTCTGCATGGTTTCTGAACACTACAGAAGGAAAACAAACAAAACATAGACAACTCAGTTCTCTGTGGTCAACCTATCTTTCTCAGCTCAAGCAGCACTTTAAGTGCTTCATGGTGCCTGGAGTTACATCCAGGCAAGCTGTGTATGTGCAACCAGGAGCACTGAGGTGTGGGCAGCAGGCACAGTTCAGTGACAGCCAGCTAAGGAACTGTTGCACTGACATTTGAAAATGCAGGACTTTCTTCATCAAAGTGGTATTTTAAACAGACACCCAAAAGAAGGTGGGAACAAGAGAGTTTGTGACACACCTACGGTGAAGAATTGTCTTGTCATTTGAGGTGGAGAAACTGAGCAACAGAACTGGCTGACATCTGATCGAAAAAAACTCAGAAGGGAATTACCGTGATCCCAGAATTAGCCCTTTAGAAAGCCACTAGGATTTGTCTAGCAAATAAATTACCTAAACAGAACTTGGGATCAGAAGACCTGTGGGACAAAAAGGCATGTGAAAGAATCTACAATAAATACAGCACTGCCCCTGATGGTGCTAGACAAGACATCTATGTTCTGCAAACACCAGTCATAGTGTTTGAAGAAAATGATGCCATATCTATTGCTATACCTGGTGTTTGAAGAAATGCTGAAGAGTGACACAGGTCTGCCTGCTCTTACACTCTGCACAGGACTAAACCAGCAATGCTGCTGGCTCCACAAAAGTGATGAATGAAACAACAAAGTATCATGATAAAGCTTAAGGTGATGAAGGGCTCACAAGCCAAAATGGCAGCTAAAATAATGCCTAGTGTTCAAAATAAATGCATAGCTAATGAAAACTAAGTATAGTTTTGCAGTTAATTAGTGAGTAAACTTCCTGTAAGCTGGCAAGTTAAGCATACATATAGCTAAATAAATAACTGGAATTTACTCAGTTTATAGCTTTTACCAACAAAACCACGTATGAATTAAGAGGATAATAGCATGCCTCATTCTTGGTCTTGATCAGCCTTATCTTTCCTTGGAGAGGTAAGGAATAGGCAACTGAAGAACATCCTGGCAGAATATACCACATTCATAAGAGTTCAAATGACCTATAGTTTTATGATGATTTATGCAGTTTACCACAGGGCAACAGCTTAAATGGAGAGAGAGTCACTTGGTGCTCTGACAAAGAAGCAAGGAAGTAGGTAGTTCTGGTTCTCCAGAAGGGAAATGAAGACTAGTTAAAGATGCAACTCAGCCCCTGTAAGGCTAAAATACAAACACAAATATGAAAGAAACATTTGGATGCCTCAACCAGGGAAAATCTGAAGGACATGTACTAGGAAAAATGCTAAGGCAATTGTGCAATACTCTCATCTTCAAGAGACGTTATGGGACAGGGCACAGAAATGCTCTATTAGTAAAAAGCACACTGGTATCAGGACTGGAAGCACCATCACTATGTTAGTGAGGTGCATACCTTAGCTATTTGTTAAGAGTTCGTTTTTTTGCTCAAGTTGACCTCAAGTTGTGCCAGGTGAGGTTTAGATTGGATATTAGGAAAAATTTCTTCCCAGAAAGGGTTGTCAGGCATTGGAACAGGCTACCCAGGGAAATGGTTGAGTCACCAATCCTGGAGGTATTTAAAAGATGTGTAGGTGTGGCATATAGGGACACAGTTTAGTGGTGAACCTGGCAGTGTTAGGTTTATGGTTGCTCTCAATGATCTTAAAGGTATTTTCCAACCCAAATGATTCTACGATTTTATGTCTGGCACATTGTTGCAGGGTTCTACTGCTTTCAGGTATCTGCATGATGTTGTACCTTGTGGGAGAAAATCAAGTGACAGCGTTTGTTTGGTACTGCTGCCTCATGCTTCAATTCATGGCACAAATCACATTCTCCTCTGGGTGAGATAGTTTATCTTGGGCATGCCTAAATTTTCAGTCAGAAACAAAAAAGCCATTTGTTAGCACAAAAACCATTCTAGAATGGTTAGAACAGTTGTCCAAGACTCTGAGGATCTTTGATGAGAGCTTGGAGTTCTGAGCAAAGATAAACAAATACCAGAGCGCCACATGAGAGGAAAAGCAAGCACAGAAACAAAGTTCAAAGAGAAGTATAAATAGACAGTGGGCAACACCATCATGTTTGCCATCCAAATAAAAAACCACATGAAAACACACAGAACGGTCCACAAGGTGGATCTGATGGTGCAGATGTGCAGCAGGTGTGAGTGCAAACCCCAATAAGGAATATGAAAAACAGTAGGAGTTTATTCACTGGGCCTCCAGACCTGGGGTAACATCTTAGGAAGCAAACAAACTGAACTGAACACCAGCCAATACTTTTGAGGATGGACAATGACAAAGTTTCTTTACAAGAGACTGAGCCACAGGCAAAATTAAACATTACATAGCATATGTTCTTGCAAACCCCTGCATTTTAATACATTAAAATGGTAAAACAGTCAATGTCTTTTCCATGGGTACAACAGTGACACGGTTTACCAGCCAGCACAAATAGGCTTTTGTTCATCAGAGGCCAATGCTGGCTGATATTCACCAGAAGCCAACAATTGCTACTTTAAAACAAGTTTAACAATCACCACGTACAAGGATCCCAGAGCAATACACAGGCCACTTCCTCAACTAGCAAAGTATGATTTGCAAATTGAATATAAACTTAGAACTGAGATTTGGTCATAGCAGCCACATTCTCCAAAGCATTTGAAAAAGTGCAGGGAAGCAAAGTCCGGAGATGGATTATGTTAATCCGATTTAAAAGAAAAAAAGCCTGTCCAGTCTAAGATAGAAAGCAGACTTATTGCTGAGGCAAGATCCTGCATAAAGTAATTAAGGCTGTTACTAAGGAATGGCTAGGACAGTGTAATTCCAGCTCTTTTATCAGTTTTAAGGCTCTCAGCACTATATGGAGTTTCGTTCAAAGCCTATAGAGAGTGATTTCTGAGATGCTAGAGAAATATTTCAAAAGAAATATATGATGGTCATTTATGGACTGAAGGAAACCATAGGACTGTTAGAAAATACATGTTTTAAGAAAAAGTAATTTAAAATACAAAGTTGAATATATAACTTCATGAAACAAGAACAGTAGCATGAAAAAAGTTCTAAAACCTGGTCACATGCAAAACTTAGAAAACCAGGTCAAGAAGAAGACCTGCAAAGATGTGCTCACAAATCTGATTGCAACATCTAAAACTAAACAATTCATAGAATTTTAGCCTTATTTCAGTTAGACAATGGTACCAAACAGTTCCATGCTTATACATATCAATTTTCTTTTTACCAGCCCTGGTGAAACTGCTTTTGACATTGCCCCTGGTTTAGAAGCCATGAATTTACACAGTTTGAACTGAAGTATGATTTCAGACATGTAATGCCCATTTGCATTATTCACAAGTGAACAGCAAAAAACAATGTCAAAATAATGCTGAAAAACATATCTGACAAAGACTCTGGTCCATATACAACAACAAGGCAGAACCAGTGAATCCCTGGTTTTCAATGCCTGACATTTTTTAGAATAGAAAGCTGAAAACAAGAATACCTGCACTGGTAAAGACTGATACCAGTCAAAGTGGCTTAATGATTATATAAAAAGATAGGCAAGGAGAAACAAAAAGCTTAGTAAGATTGGTGGTCACAAGAGCGGGTGCCACTTCCCAACAACTCTGTGCAAGCCAGTGCTTGAGGCACAGGCTGCCAACAGCGGGAGCCTCCCCACCAGCAGCGCTGTACTCACAGGAAATTGTAACTTCCCCATGGTAGACCTGGGATGAACAAGTGGCATCTCCCTAAAATCCTAGCAAGGCAGGAGAAGGATTGTTTTGCTCAAGAAGATCTCAGAAGAATAACAGATGTTGCTGTTGTAGAGGCCACGAGCAGAACACGGCTCCACCAGGACAACTGCCCTGCTGTGAACTGCCAGAGCGCAGTGCTGCTGAAGGCTGGGAAGAGACTCAGAGGCCCCTGAGTAATGCAGCACTGCTAGCTAACTTAATTCACACAATAGAAATAGGCACTCAAAATTTTACACTCATTATTAACAGTTAGTATTTTTAGATTTGCCAGAAACAGAGGCTCCAGCTTGAACCATATACAATAACTGCAAGTAAGCACAGTGTGCACACAGAGGAGGTAGGACTCAAGAACACCCAAAACCTGTCCTGTACTGTAATACTCTACAGTAGGAAAACATTTTTAATAAAGTTTTTGCAGTAAATTGAAAATATTGCAGATTAGTTCTAACATAAATAGCTTGATATTTACAACTGAGTTAATAAATACTAGTTTCTAGAGGACCTGCTGGGTATGTATTCCTGAGCTTCAAGCAGCCAAGTCAGCATTGTCTAGGCCTTTCCAGTTCAGATCATGGATCCAATACATTCCATCTAAAATTCTTGGAGCACCTTGGACATCTTTCAGAAAAGCATCTATGATGATAATTCACCAGTGTGCAGAGTGGTACAACACTGATGAGCTTTACCCCTGTGTATGTTATAGCAGGGCAACACAGCATTTTATGTTGCCAGTGGTTGGTTACCACTGATCAGGTACTCAGTTTCTCAAGAACATAATGGCAATTTTTGGCCGTCATAGTAATCCAGAAAAGGACAACTAATATGTGAGAATATTTGGTCCATGATCAGTTTCCGCAGTCCTAAAAATCTTCATTAGAGTAAGTGATCAGGAATAATGTCAAAGCAGCTGGTATATCCCCTTAAGCAGTACAACTATATGTAATTTCAGTTTATAAATATGTTTAATTTCTTAATAGATCCATACTAATATGAAGCTATCATTTTTATTGCATATTTGTAAAATAAAGGCCAAATATAGAACTAATCACTAAATTTTATAGCTTGATCAGTTGTATAGCACAGACCATTACATTTTTCTATTGAAACTCCTGTAATTTGTAGTAGTACTTAACTACAGAATCTTCCAAAAAAGGATTCAGTCTTGAACTGAAAGCAGCACAAAAAATTTCTCATTTCTCCTGTTGGATTTTTTCAACAGCTAAGCACCCTTCTGAGAAAAACTTGTGCCAGATTGCTCATTTGAATTTCTCTAGCTTTGGCTTCCTGCTACCAGATCTTATTAAACCTCAGTCCAATAGATTAAAGAGTCTTTTGTGACTACTTTTCCTCTCCCTGCTTGTTTATACACCTCGCAAGAAGTCATCTTTCAATCTTCTTGCTGATCTAAAGATCAGATTAGCTTTCACAGTATCAAGCATTTTCCCAGCCCTCAAACACCAGCCAGGAGTTGGACTTCAGTGATCCCTTCTAACTCAAGATATTCTGTGATTCTAATAAAGATTACTTTTCATTACTATACTTTCTGAAACAAAATTTACCATTTCACCAAGGTTTGCGTTATCCACAAATTTTATGAGTAATCATTTTTTGCTTGGTTCTTCATTGCAACTCAAAATGCTAAAGAGTATCAGGCTTATTCCTCATCCTTCACAGTAGCCCACCAGAAGCCTCCTCTCCAGTCATGATTTTTCACTGACAATCAGTGTATGTGATCTGCAAACCCCTCCTTCCACTCAACTGTGATCAGCCCCTGGGTGTGAGTCACATACTTAACTCCCTCTTCACACTCCTCCACAAATAGCCTGTAACTCAAGTATTGCAGTGCAATGCCTGGTTTCTCTTTCATGCCATAATTCCACCCAGCAGAGATACCTTGTTCCACGGACCAATTCTGCCCTTCCCATGCAATGAGAAAAAGCCCAGTCTGTAGAGCTATATTACTTGTACTGCTAATGCATGCACAAATGCACACCTACCTGGAAGGTATTGCATCACAGCACAAAGTTTTGCCACTTTGGGGGGGTCCTGGACTTGGATAAGGTCTCAGAAAGGATAGGTTCCAGTTCTAGTTCTGCAATCCTTCTGCTATCATGTAATCTGATGTGTAAAACCAGTCCTTTCTCCCATTATCTGCCACGGTGCTCTTGCATGCCATCAAAAGACATCTGAAAGGTCTTGTGATACCTGTGGATCATTACAGAGGGCCTTCCAACCCACTGCTGGGTTTTTTCTACACATGAGAGCAATATAATTTAATATTAAAACACCAGATACTTTCTTTATCTTCTCTTTGAACTTTCCTAGCCAAATTCAGTCTACTATGATAAGGAAGAATGTTTGCTATATTAAGGTGATTAAAAAACCAGCCCATGGAACTGTACAGCTATATCTACAAAATTTTTATATAAATTAAATATTAATAGGAATATGGATGAGAATAGTTCGAGGATCACAGTGCTCTAATAATCTTATATGCTACTGACTTTTTTTCTTTAAGATAATGTTTATTAGTCCCACTTCTACATTGTGCTCCATCAAGATTAATTCTGCACTGTGTTTTTGTAACAGCTGTGCTGCATTTTATTAGCTTATACATAACAAAGTAGATGTTTTATTCAGAAATACAAAACTGAAACATTATGCTGCCTAGTTAAGGTTAGTTATTTCTTGAGAATGGCAGGGATACAAAAGAGCTAAGTAGGATTTTAATAATGCAGATTTTATTGGGAAAAAGGCCACGACACAACAGAATGAGACTCATTTAATCTGGAAGAACTACAAAAATGAGAATTTAATCTCGAATGTGCATCACGAAGGAATGCTATATGAAATTTACTGTCTAAAGCCCTGGTTTTTTCTTCACCATAAAAATAATTAAATAAAGTAGCAAAGGTTTGCAGCAGATAAGAAATGAATTATATCCAAGAAATGAATTAATTAGGTTAAGATATGCTAACAAGAAAGCAGATTTTTCCATGACCAGTTTAATTAGTAACATTTCATTCCTTATGAGCTCCTACTGTATGTGCGTACACTTTTGCAGCAAGTCCAGCTCCCACCCTCCCTAAACTGCATCTCCCAACCTTTCAATCTGTCCCCAGCCCTTAAAATCTCTGTTTCTCTGCCACTTCCTCCAGCAGTCAGGCCTGAGGCATAGTGTGGGAGCCACCAGCACCACGTGCCCACTGACCACTAAGGGCACATCAGACAGAGAAGGACCTGCTGATGCTCTGGGTTTCAGCCTTTGGTCTGTGGGGACATGCATAAGGTCTGTTTTCTGCCCCATCACGTTTTTTCACAAAGCTTTGTAGGATTCAGTGTGTACAACCTCTAGTGCTAAAATATGCCACTTCTAGGGAAGAGATAGACAAATGGCTGGAATAGTTATAAGAAGTCCCTATGGTGTAAACATCTCTACAGCTTGACCAAACCACTCCTTTTCCTGTCTTGCAAACATACTCAAATACATATTCCTGTCAGTCAAGTTAAAGCAGTAAAAACCCAAACAATTCAACAAAACAGTAACAGACCAGCACTCTGGACACTGCATTTTTGCAAAATTATCATCTGCCTTGAAAACAATTTTCCCCCCTTTTGTTTCACATGAGATAACAACCATTACAGAAACCACATCCGGTGGCAAAATCCAACAGTGAATGCATCTGTTTGAAGCCATTTCACTCCCACCTTCCATAAGAAAAAAGAATAATTTAATAGAAAGTATATATCCCACTTTTTTGAGTGTTAACCAAAATAACCATGAGGGCCTGACTCATTTGAAAAAAAACAGGGTGGCTCACCACTACAGCTGATGCTCATCTCACTTTCCTTGCCCACTTAAGCTGAGGTTACACAGTAACCACTACTCCAAGACAAAACTACTCTCTGCAGTGCTTCATCACTAGTGCCCCATTTCATGGAAACATTGGGTAGTGGTGTGTTGGCACTACGGAACTGTCATCTATCGGCACTACAGCCTGTGAAATACTGGTCTAGGGACCATCCAACTGTACAGGTTCCAGCTGCCAAGGTACCTTCTGCCCTTTCTGCACCACATTCCCACCAGCCACTTTTAGACAGCATCATCTGTATCTTCTTTCCCACCTTTAGCTATGAGAGGAGCCATGTGTCATGCTTTAGAAATGGTATTCCCCAATTTAGTGTTCCCACTGAAACACCTCAGACCGTGTGCCACTCACTCACACCTATCTCCCCCTGCAGTGGGATGGAGAGAACAACTGCAGGAACAAAAATGTGAAGATCACAAGTTGGGATAAGAACAATTTACTAGAAACAGCAATGAAATAAGAAAATGAACAGTAACAACAGAACTAATAACAGAGTGTACAAGAGAGGCGAACGATTCACATGTGAGTGCTCACCACATGCCACCCAATTGCATACCCCGGCAAAGCCAGAAAAAAACCCTCCATCCCCCCTGCACATGGTGTGAGGTGGTATCCAATAACCCCAGGGTCCTGGCCGTGCCCCTCCTGGCTGATGCAAAAATTAACCTTTGTACTGGCCGGAACCAGGACACCATGTCCTCGCCATTGATGCTTCAAGGAGCAAACCAACATCTTCTTTGAGTTCTCTGCTAGTACGAGTCTCCTCTTCGGTCAGGTACTGAACCATGACCCACAGAATCATAGAATCATTGGATAATTTAGGGTGGAAAAGACCCTTAAGATCATCAAGTCCAGCCATAAACCTAACACTAACAGATCAACCACTAAACCATGTGCCACACTAAATCATATCCCTGAGTACCTGATGCTATCTATACTGCTTTTCTCCTTCTTTCTTTCTCACCTACAAAGATCTGTAGGAAGGTCCACTACTTGCTCCAACTGTACCAGATGGCAAGGCACAGCAGTGTAATCTCAGCACAGCATTTAGATGAAGTGCAGAATTGCCTCATAGTGTTAACATCTTGTTCTCCCACTAACACGCCCATCCCACCATCACTACTCACAAAAAAAGCCATTTTATGTCATTGCCATGTTTCCCATACCTGGAACATTACCTTCTCCATACCTTCTAATTCTCCTCACTTTCCCAGTCTTCTCTGTTTCTCTTAATAATATAAGAAATGGAGACTCCTACAAACTAGAGACACCGTTCTTGGGTATCATGTTCCTGCAAGCTATCCTATGTATACACACACACATACATACATTCGTCTGTTTGTATATAACTTTCTTTCACTCTTATGCTTTGATCCAGAATTAAGGATTCTGTATTAATCCTGACACCAAGATGACAGAAGTTATCTCATTATTAAAAATAATTCCTTGCTATTAAAATAATGAGATAACCTGTTCATAAAATACAGGGCTTGAAAAAGGACACAGAGTCTCCTCACTCACACAAATATACTGAAAGGTGCAAAATCAGCAGATCTTTTAAACCCAAAAGGTTAAATTTGAAACATCATTATTTCTTGAGAGAATTATTTTGAAGAATTCATTGTTAAGGAAAGTATTGTAATTTGTGTTCATGGCTCTACAGCTAGATTTCTTAAATTAAGCTCATTTCCTTACCCCTCATCCTTCCACCCCCACAAACATCAGCTCGTTATTTTAAAAATGCACAATGAATAAGAAAGAGGCAATTTAAGATGAGGCACTGTAGAAACTGACTGTGACAGGTGTTCAAAGAATGAATCAGTACATGATTTCCCAGCTCTTTTACTCTTCCTTAAGCATCTGCTTTTGACTACTTTTCCAATTTCTCCTTGATGCTTGACCCTAACAAAACCTCTGAGACCTCCTTAGGAAGTGAGGAGCTACAGGACAAAAAAAAAAAAGCTACAAAGAAAACAAGCGTTTCCAGTGACTCCTACCTGGCTGTGGTTAATCTTCATGCTCCAATGCTACTCAAAGCACCTCATTTGTTGAGAACTACAGCTTTAGACTTTCTTGTTATCATTAATAGCTGCCATTACACAATATTGGTTCTCCCATTAAACATAGAAAAATCGCAAGTTCCTTGCTAGCAATTGGTTCTTCCCCCAGGCAAGACACAGGCGAGCTGCAGGAGGGAACCAGTCTTGCCGTGAATATTTGTGGTGTCTGCAGTAACCCATTTCTCAACCCTGTAAGGCCTGTGGGTTGAATTATATCTGCAAAATTTTCTACCAAATTTCTATTAGCACCACATTTTTCCTAATCAGCATAACTGCTGTGAATGTATACAATAAAACATACATCTAACTTGACTCAGTCTTTTGCAAGACACACTCTGTGACTGAAATATTCTGTACCAAAAATCCCCACAATATCATGAATGTAGGAAATGTATAGTCAGGTTACCTGTGTGGAAAACAAAAGACAGATTCCTAGAGAAAGTAATTCTAGAATGACATATTAAACAGGTTTTTTCCCTCACCACATTTCACAAAGAAACACAGAATTTTTCAAGTTGGAATTACCTCAGGTGGCCATCCAATGCTCACAGCAGGCTTAACAGTGAATCCATACCAGGTTGCTCAGAGCTTTATCCAGTTGGGTCTTGAAAACCTCCAAGTATGGAAATTCATAACCTCATGAGCAACCAGCCCCATGGCTTAAGCACCCTGATACTGAAAATGCTTTCCTTGTATAATGCTGACCCTAATATTAATTTATATTGTATAAAATTGAAATCTCCTATTTCAATTTGTCATTATCTTTTGTTCTCCCAATATACATCGTTGCAGAGAACATGGCTCCACCTCCTTGTAGCTGTTGGATAGCTGCTGTTAGGTCCCTCCGATGCCATTTCTTCTCCAGGCTGAACAAACCTCAACCTCTCCTTGCAGAACAAGTGCTTCAAGCCCTGACCATTTCGATGGCCTTTCACTGAACTCACCCAAGTTCACTGATGTCTGGACACATCATTGCAGATATGGTCTAAGGCGTGCTGAGTAAAGGAGAATAATCACTTCCCTCAGCCTTCTGGCTACTGTCCTGTTCATACACACCATTCTGCTGCTAGCCTTCATGGCTTTGTGCTGATCAAGAACAAGGATGTAGTTCATTCTGGGTTTCTTATTCAATCTTTGTCCTATTTGATGACCCTGTCAGCACAGGTGCCGATAACACCGAACAGCTGAACGAGCAAAGCAGAAGTGCAAGACTTACTGCCCAATTTTGCAGCCTGCCCTCACTTCATATGAATGGAAGATCAACTGCTTCCTCACATCATGCAAAATCATATAAACAACCTTGTAGGATAGCAGAACTGCAATGACAACATGAACTGCCCACAGTCTTAGGCTGTTTCTCTATATTTGAGTTACAGATAACAAAGATCCAAGCAAAGTCACCGGTTCTCTCTTGTCTGTAGTGCTCTAGTTGTTTTACTTTTTGCATCAGAAATTGTTCATCCCAGAAAATACCATGAGGGTGTGGGATTTTCTTGATCAATTTCAATGCAAAGATGTGGCCAGACATAGCACTTTACAATCAGAGTTTAGTAGCCAAAGTATATACTTGTACTCAGGGACACAAATAAAAGGGAGCTGCAAGAAGAGACTCTATTTCAATGGGAAAGCAGGGTTTTCCACCTAAAATGTGACAAGTCAATATACATCATGAAACACAAGATATTTTTAGTTTTTATTCAGTTTATGAGCATAATATCAAACCTCCTCTATATAACATGCCAGCACAGTAATGAAACTAAGATAAAAAGATGAGCAAGCATACTTCATCCAATATGTCCAAGTATCAATATACTGCTTATCTCTTTGCTTGAATAAAAATACTTGCAGAATGTATCAGTAATTTTTTTCATTAAAGTTTCAAGAGGAAAAAGCATTAAGATTTTATACAGCATATACAAAAAAGGCTTAAATTTTTAAAGGGACTGTAGAAGTGAGAATTGAAGTTGGGCCTCTCGACCTTAAATCTCTGAATCAAATGTGAATGCACTGCCAACCCTGTGGAATACAGAATTTCCCACACATTTTTGCTGGCATGTACTGATGCTTGTGAGTGTGTAGCCTGTCTGCTGTGATTGCCTGAAGAAAGCAGCCTTGACTTAAGAGACATAAGAAAACACAGTAAGTACATATACCATAGCCTATTATTTTAGCCACCATTGCTGTACCTAAACACTTCAAAAGCATCCCTCTATGAACACTTCACAGGGAAACTTTTGATCACTCTGTGAACACGTCTGTATTTTCTATATTCAAGGAAAACACATTCACCTTCTGTGAAAAGGGGTTCTTGCACAATTTTACAGTTGATGTACATATTTTCATCAAATCCTGTCTGCACTCCTAGCTCTCGACTGGCAATTAGTAGCATATAATTTGAACAGGAAAATTGAGGAGAAATACACAGTGGTTTTAAAATCAGAAACGGCACTTGTTTATGATAATATCTGCAGCTCTTCCATCTAAGTACCCACACAGATTCCACATACTCCCACAGAGATGGAAATTAATACGTGAAATACCTGTGCAGCTTGAGCGTCACAGTTCCATAAACAGTAGCAAAGCCCAGAAGACGAACCCATCTTAGGAGAACACAGCGAAATACACTTGGCTCAAAATACAAAATGACAACCTATAGAACAGAAAGATAGAGAGAGCTTCAGTACTGCTTTCATGCGAAAGTAGTTCTTCATTCAAATGCAGAATAGCTGCAAAACAGGACAGCAGACACATTTCAGCTCGTACTGCTGTATATTTAGATTCTCTAGTAAAGCAGCGGGATGATCTGATCAACCAGCTGGCACAGTTATAGGCACCAACTTCTTTTGAAGGGAGCTGGCAAAAGCCCTGTGACAGACTGTGAAGTGACAACACTTTTAAATGCAATTCCACTGACTTTTCTTAACTGAGTGAAAACATGTACCCAGAGAAGAGGATAGAACAGACAAGGACATTTTCCTTGAGCTATTCAAGTAATATGCAGTTGGCCTAATTCTGGTTTGATGGGCTGTATTTACTAGGTTACACTTCAAAGTCACTCCTAATAAACCTATCAAAATTATAGCTGCTCATTTTTTTCTGCAAAACTAAAGTGACTGCACTACCCTCTCTCTATCCAAAATGACAAAATATTGATGACATATTTGACTGTTTCCTTCCCCATACATTTTGCCTAAGCTATACCAAATCTCCCTATGCATCACCACATTCTTAATGAAAATAATCTTTTTGTTCACCTACATATTTCTCTAATCACAACAAAAAGGTCCTACCAGCCTTTTGCACTGTCTACCGAGTACCATGCATGACAACAACATTCCATAAGCAGTAACATAAAGCTACTTCTGCAGGTACAGTGCATATAGAAGCTTCATTACCAAGTAAAATAACACCCTTCTCTAAAACAGGACTGCTTGGTGGACTCGGTCACAATTTGAACCAAGAATCCATTTCTTCTCATTCCAACAGGCTTTGTCCCTGGTGTCCTGAGGCATGATCCCATATTCCTTCGCACCACTGGCCCCTTCCTTCTTTCATCTTGCCCCACCAGGAGCCTGATGTCTCAGGGATTTGACTGTAAGCTGCCCCTACCCCATCTGCAGACCCTGCTTGATCAGCAGTTAGACCCAGTGCATCCCACATGTCTGACTAAACCTGATAAAACGACCCAGTGCATCACAGTATAAATTAATTGGGTAATCCTGGTCTACAAAAGAAAGCACTGAAACATTTCAGGCCATCTGCCACAGTTTCATTTACAGTCAGTACATTCTGGCAGCAGAGGTAGTATTATGCCTACTGGCTGCCACATGGTATTATTTTCCTAAGTAAATGCTCTTCTATGTGGGAATTCAAGTCCAGGATATGGCCAAAAGCCCAGGACTGTGTCCTTTGGGTGACACAGACTTCTTTTAGAAGGGTGGGGACAAAAGTGGCAGACATGGGCTGAGAAGCTTTTGCGTTTTGCTGGTATGCTTTTTTTTTACAGAATCAAACTATTTCTTTTAAAAATATGGTTTGTTGAATTAAACTGTGGTGCAAAACTCAATCTGCTTTTTTTCACTGTTATTGGACTGACATGTTTCAAGGTAGACATTTTCTGGGCATGTGACAACTTCTCCATGTAGGGAAGGAAGGGAACAGTGTGCAGTTCTTCTCCTTGAAAAATCAGCTGGAAAACCAAAATGCATCCACACACGCATGACCATGCTTGGGCAAACAGCACATCCAGCAAAAAGTTTCTCAGAAAGATCTGAATGATAGCAATGACCTCTTATCCTAATATACAGTTACATACATTAGGACAGTTGCAGAACCAGAGCAGAGTCTGTAGCAGAGGTTTGCCAGAAACACCACGTTTCATCTTTGATTCTTCCAAACTAGAAAAACAATGTCAAAAAAAGACTGATGTACAGAAATCCTGAACATTTCAAAGTTGATCTGAAAGCAGAATTTTTCAGATAATTGAAATGGGAAGGTCTGAAAACTCTCCAGGCATAGAATTTTCTGAACAAGGGCAACTGCTCTCTTTGCTGTGCAATCTGACACAGCAATTTCATCTGCAGTAGCTTGTTGAAATATTAAGTGCTTGTGTCTAGAAAATCTCATTGATTTGCACTGAATCATTTGTATGAGCAGCTGAGGCATTTGGCTAGATATCAACCAAGAAACCACCACTTCAAATGCAGCATAGTGTGAGCTGGTATGTGGCACCTCACCATGAAGGCTGCAGGGGCAAGGCTCTGTTGCAGAAAACTGGTCTCCTTTTTCCTTTTGAATATTGACACATTTTACCTGCTCCTTCGCCCAGTGGTCTAGGACATTGCAGAAGTACGACTTGATCCAAGTTTGAATCCCTTTTGGATCTTCCTGTGTTTATATGATGGAGAATAGTTACAATGCTCTCGCAAGGGTCAACATCCATTTCTACCTATTTTTGCATGTGGTCAGTCATGGAACTAGGGTTTGAAGAGCAAGAATTGATATATGTATACTTCACTTGCTTCCTAGGCTTTCCAGAAAGCTATTCTGAGAATATGTCATTCCCATCAGGGCTCATCAGGATGTTCAGATGACCGCCCTCTCTAAGCTCTTGTCAGCATTAAGTCTCTTATAATCACCATGAATTTCAGAGGCACAATTTTTAAATTGAATAATCTTTAATGAATTGGAGCCAAGGGGCTATAGAAACACTGCCCTGAAATCCATGCTCTATTTTTTAATCTAAGTGGAATACAATTCTTGTAAAGAATCTGGTCCAAAGTATGGCTGCTGCACTCCATCCCTCACTCTCCCTAGGTTAAAAAAAAAAAAAAAAGAAACATAAGATAGAAATCTTGGTTTAGTTTCATATCAGCTTCTTCTACCCTACCAAAACCCCCATTCACTACTGTTATTCCCGGATCTAAGCTTTCTTCAAGTGACAAACAACATGCAGCAAAAGGTTGCTGAGCTCCAAGTGAGGAACGTAGGATGAAACCAGGATTCACCCACATATCCAGGCTGCTCTCAGCAGAACAAGGGAATCCCTCTGCAGTTCTAAAAGACTGCCCTGCCCACCAAAAATCTGACAATAATTCATTTGCCCTTTTTGCTTTTATAATGCATTAGACCATGACAGCAGCATAGATCCCATTAAAAATGCTTAGAGGTTTTGCTGATGGATGTAATAAAATCCCTTTACTGTACATAAAGAAATGTGTTAGCTGTTTTGCCAGCTCCTGGAATTCACTTAAATACCAGACATCAGTTTCTGTTACTTAAATAGCAAAGATCAGGGAAAAAAATATTTGGAAACCAGAAGAAGAGAAGCCAAACAGTGACTATTCATGTACCAGTTACTGCAGCTGTGCGTGAGATTTCATGAACTATCTCATCTTTGTCATTTGGACAAATGCATTTAGATGTCTGCTTTTAAACTCAATGTGTTTAAAGCTATTATTATCCTTGCCAAAACACCGTCCCAGCAGTCACGCTACCACTTGTGGAGTCAGAGATGAAAAGACTTTCTAAGGTCACCAGCTAACTGTCAAGTGTGTTTAGAGCTGGAGAATTACAGTCATGGAAGAGGGACTTAGCTTGCTGACACAGCGATCAGCCAGCTCCGCTATTCATCTCACGTGATGAACAGACACACACACTCTCTAAAGACAATGGCTAAAGTCAATACAGGCACCTCGCACAATACAGCAAATGTTCGTTATCAGGACATGTAGGGCAGTAAAAGTGCAAAGAGAACTAACACTGAACAACTGAAGGTTGAATATCATAATAGAGTTTGTTGTCACAAAAAATTAGTAATTAGGGACTTTTAGAGGATCAGTGCCATTGCTTCTTAAAAGATAAACAGCATTTAGAAAGATTATTTAAAAAAAAATCCACCTTATCACAGCTCTATAATGTTAATAGTAAGCAATACTTCTGTGCATCACAAAATTCTTTTATTTTTCAGATCAACTTTATTGTGCACATTAAAAGATTGTTGATTCTGCACTTCACCTTGGGCACCAGATACAGGCAAAAATATTTTAATACTGTGCACTTCCCCAAGGTGCACTAACTGGGATTCAGTCTGCCTAAATCAGGCATATAATTTCTACCTACCTTGTAGGGGGTCTAGTAAATCAGCCCTACTAGTGCAAGTTCCGTAGATAACCCAGGGATAAAGGCAGGTACCTTGAAGAAGTTCAGCTTCAGCTACTCGAACAGAATCTTGGCCTACAGGCTTCAAATACACATCTCCATTGGCTAGAAAGGTACTTCAGCATTTATTTTAGGGAATTTGCTTTACTACATGTCAATTAATAATCTGCATTAGGAGGACTAAACCAAGCATTCTATAGCCAGCTGTAACTATTTTGTAACGTATTGAAGACAATTTGCTTGTCACCTTGATTTTTAAGCCAGAGAAGTCACATGAATAGATCAAAAACTCATTTTCCTCTTCAATCATCAAACTGCTATACTCCATATTGAGAGGGAATGGGCAACACTATAATGTCTCAAAAGATCAGAAGTCGAAGAACTTTAAAAAATACATGTGGTTGTCAGTGCTATAAATCCTAAAGCTAAACATTAAAAATTTTGAGCAGGACCTTAACTCAAAAAGCCTCAAAGTGTTCATTTTTGAACCCTTCTTATTTTTTCCCTCGGTTGTAGAATCGTGGTAAGGTTTGGGTTAAAAGGGACCTTTAAAGATCATCTAGTTCCTAATACTGTGAGCAGGGATGTTATCCATGTCAGATACATGGAAATGAAATTCAGAGTTTAGAATTTGAGCATCAGCATCATCTGGTTATGGATGTGAAAGTCACCTACTTTAGACAAAAGTGATGCAAGAGTAATAGTTATTTTCTCATTTGCAAATAACCATATTTTTCTTAAAATTGTGTGAACTAAACTCAGAGAGCATTTCAGGAAAACTATCTATTTTTTATACTGAACTTCGGAATTTTCTGCAAGTACTCTGCACAGTTCAATGCAGGACATGACACAGCCATTTAACATAATGCCTTTTGGGCTAATTCCATTAACAAGCAGCTAGGAGATACTGTGAAGAGATCCATCCGATCTGTTCCACTGCCCAATACCATCTGCCCTTGCCTGACTGCAACAGCTGTCTGGGGCTGTCTCTAGGCAATTCTGCTACAGAACAAGCCATCAGATACTTCCTCTCAGTATCCTGCTGTGCTGTGAGATGGGCAGTCTTCCTTCTTCTGCCATGTTTCAGTAGTTTCTCTCAACACATAAAATACTCTCCAGGGTACATCAAGTCACCTATTAACGTTTCAGTCCTAATACTGAGAAGGGATTTCCTGCAACGGAGATGCTGTTTGCAATGTTAGATAAGCTTGCCATCCAAACTCATAACAATCTGGCAGTACACTTCCTAGAAAAGGGACCAATCAATCCACTTCTATGTGGGCACAATGCCATCCTAACAGATGGGCATGAATGGAGGCATTCATGAGCCTGTGTACACTACGGGCACCACATACCACTGTTCAAAACATGAGTCACAGCTCAGATCATCTGCTTAAGTATTAGCGAGTGCACAACTCCTTATCCAATCCTGTACTACCAACAAATATTTCCGGTGTAACTACACAAAACACTTTAGAGGTATGATAGCAGCTGAATATATACTTAGGCTAATTACATAAGAACACTTCCTTCCATTTCCATCCCATTTTTTTAAACTATACATGCTTTTTAAGACATGACATTTTATTCTAATACACCTGTGAATAACAGTACCATCAAACCCCTCTATCTTTGCAAATCTCACCATTTTAAAGCAAAGCTGTGCCAGATCATCAGCTCACTGCCTCTATAAAGCATTTTGCTGCAGGAAACCACAGTAACTACTCAGTAAGTTTTATTCTTGCCTCTGAATTGGAACTGAATCAAATTCCCAGTACACAGCACTGGAGGCACTATGCTGCTGGGGGCAATGCATTTCAGATAAGATGTATGTCAAAGTCAAAATACTTAGAGCCACTTAAGATCTTTTGGGTTTCTTCATAAAAGAAGACAAGTTTTTCCTAGTCACCCACACAAAGTCCAGCTTGAAATTCTGCCTACTGAAATTCTCTTTTCCTTCCCACTATACTTTCAACTGTAGATATTCAGTGCCTGTCTTAATATATATATTAATATATATTAAATCTCTGTCTGTGTCTGTGTTTCAGCAAAGACATGTCTTGCCTATAAAGTCTTTTGAAAGACCACGACCCAGTATAAGCTCCTAACCACCAGCATCAGTGTAAAATACAAGGGCAGACTTCTAGAACTTGATTCATCAGAACCCTTTGCTATCACTAGGTTTTATTACACTTTGGATTCATCTCCATCAGGCAGTAACAACAGATCTCTAAAGCTCTTTATGGAACAAATATTTTACAGCGGAGCTCATTTAGCATCCTGAGAGATATTACTGGTGATTAAGCAAACAGAACCTTCAAGATCATTCTGGTTTGACACAAGACTGCATACTTAGAATGCCTTTTTACTGACATATCTTCAATTATTTTCCCTCTTTTTTTTTTCTCTGTTCATAAGCCAGATTTCAGCTAATGCTTGACAAGACACCCCTGAATATGTTATTCTGAGGAACATAAATGTCCATGTGACTTCCAAGATGCTGTCAAGTCTTTCCTCCAATTTGAAGAGAAAAAGTGATATGTCACAGATCCTGCCAGCTCTGGGAATATTTATTTATAAGTGATCTGAACATACGGCCTGAAAATGCATTTATCTGCCACAAATTCTAGTCCCTGCTTAGACTTACTAATGATCCAGCTTCACTGTTCCTATTGATGTTGGCCTAATGAATAGTATTCTAAAGTCAAGTAATAAAAAATCAATATATAATCCATGATGGATTAAAAAAGAGACATGTTTGCACTCTGTAAACAGATTTGATCCTCAACAAATGTTTTATGCCCAACAAGGCCCACGCAGTGGAGAAGGGCATTCTGGGACTTTTTCCTAATAATGGCTAAAACTTTGTCACAAAACAATTCCTTAGCTTGTGAGAGACATCAACTGATGCCCTGGCTGAATCAGGTATAAATGCTAAGGGTTGAAGGGTACCCCAATGGTCAATTCACAATCAACAAGAGAAAGGAGATACAAAACAAGACAGCACACCAGGTCTGAACCCTCTTATGGGAAAAAAGCTAAGAACTAGTATTAACAAAAAGACTAGACCCCTGCACCAAGCTGCTGTGGGAACCATCAGGGGAACTGAGGAGACACAGAAATTATCTCGAATCACTGAGTTATCATGTGTTCTCTGCATCTATTTCCAAACAGAGATTATGCTTAGCTTTTCACTGTAATAGAATAAACTATTTATCTTTAACCATAAACTTCTCAAATACAAGGAGAGATTTCAATGGCACTGGCTCAGGGAATGATGATCTTAAGCAGGTCATTCAGGAAGTCTCCCAGTCTAAGGGGCTATAGGCACTGAGCTGTTGGAGGTGGCAAATCCCATTTCTTGCGGGCATATGTTTGTCCAAGAGAGGCATCTTCCTGACCACTGTGACTTATTGCATGCTTCTGCAGCATAGAGTACAAGACAGGGAGAAGGTCTGAAGCTCAGAAGTTCCACTGAGACCATGACAAGGTGTACTGTAATGAACAAATTACCTAACACTGAAAAATTCAAGTCTGAAAAAAAATATATATGATAGCTCTAATAATGTCCCATCTTAAGACAGAAGAGAAAATAAAGTCTGAATTACATACTAGGTTTTCCTTGTTCTCATTCAAATGTACTTCTGCTTCGCCACTACCAGAAAGCAAAAGAAGTAAATGAATATTCTTCAGGCAGTCCAATCAGGAATGGGCTTGGCTGGCCCAAAAGATCTTCTTATCCATCTGCTTTGATGTGCCAGTTATTTGTCTGTCTTTGGTACATGTCTACCCCTCATACATATGTTGGTTCTCTCCTGACAGCCTCACAGTCTTTAATACAGTTACCCTAAAAGTCGCCTGAAGAGCCTCAGAAGTCAGTCCTTGAGGACTTGAGAGCTGGCTCATCTCAGTAGTTCAGAGGCTTCAAGCTGGTGAGATGTGGACTTGGTTGGACATCCACTTAAATCAAGACATTGCCTCACAAAGTTTAAAATCTATTCAAACAAGATTTTTAAAAACAGTAATAACTGTTGTGCTTCAAAATTTAAAGCCGATCAGAATCCATGTCGCTAACTGTGCACAGGAGCTTTTCCTGACTTGTGCAGGTCATCAGCCACAGCTTTGAAGCACAAAATAATAATTTATCTGATTTTAAAGATACTTAAGAGCTAGCCAGGGAGTAGGAGCCTTTGACTTCACTGAAAGGCAACTACTCAAATATTTAAAAAATATCTGGCTTCTTGTCTTCAAACAGAGCTTCAAGCATTAAGAGCAGTGTAGTTAACACTGACACTGCACTCTTTCATTTGATGTTCTTCTTCCCAAAATTATACAAAAAGGCCTTGGATTACTTTCCAGTTAAATATTGAAAGAGAAATGAAATGTGGGTTTCCTGATCAAGCACATGGTCAGGTTTTGAGCGAAGCTTATTAGACTTGATCTGCCAGGAGAAACACTAAAAGCAAATATGAGCAGATGTGACATTCAGGGCTTCAGCCACATGCACCCTATGGATGAGAAGAGAAGCACAAGTGAAATACAGAGCAGCTGAGCTCCTTAACCATTCAGTGCTTCTGTTTTCATAGTGTGCATTACATTCAAAAAACATAACTCAAAATTAATGGAAATAATTTCATCAGAACATTTTATCTAGACAACAGGTACGATGTATGGGCACACCAAAAATTGTTCTCACTGATGCAAAATTATAAAAGTGGAAAATCAAAGGAAGCTGCAAAGTCAAAACATCTTCTAAAATATTTGCTTTTTCCACCAGTTAACTTTTATAATGCAACTATTTCTGTGTTTTGTTCAGATACATTTTTTTCCATGTAACATACCACTTGGGTAAATGACAACAGTCAACTGAATATTCTAGTTTACCTACTTCATATGTGAAAACAAAACCCCAAACTTTTATTGGATGCATTACTATTACCTTTTCTTAACAAAGATATGGTCATCAAAGAAGCAGAAAGAGAAATATTTTAAGGAGCTGAAACATCTCTAATGAAAAAGATTGACATCTATTCAGCCCAGCCATTTGCCAAATCATTGACACATTTTAACAACAGGGTTAAGGATATGCTAGTTTCATTATTTTATTAAAAACAAGGAAAATCTAACAATTAATTTTAAGACCACATCTGATTTTAGGAAAAAGGAATCTTTTAGAAACATAATGGTAAAGGAATTTATATTAAAATAAATCTTGCAAAAGCTGCAGCTAAATCAAGACATAATAGACTAAATTATTCAGAGCAATTTGTCAAGTATACTTAATGCAAGACACAGGTCATACAAGACTTTCATAAAAGTCACACAGACTTTTATATCTCAATACAGTATGGCTGAAATCCTTAGAAATATACAGTGCAGACAAGGGGTTTTATGTGAGTATTTCAAAATACTGACTTATACCTGGGGAAAAGAAAACATGCAGTATTTAGAGTTCCAAAACTACCTTATCCCCTGGTCTTAAGCTAAAAAAGCCAGTGAGGTATTTAACACCGAGTTTGTGAGAAAAAAAACTACCTGATGGTTTAGGTTCTTCTGGAATACCTCCTTCCTGGCTGCATGCTCTCTCTGAACTACGTATTGGCAGGTTCATGCGTCAAGGTAAGAATTCTATTGACATCAGCTTTTAAGACTGTTATTGGGAAGAGATAATGGGGACAGATCAGGACTTTGAAATACACTGTTAAACCACAGCAAAAAGCAGGACAGAACCAGCTGCAACCCTGCTCAGGAAAGTTTTTGTCAGTATTTATTTTGACAACCAGCAATTTAGAAAAACTCTCTCCACAAAATACCAGCTGGTCACCTCAATCCAGCCAGTGCTGATTAGTTTACTGCAGACATCACTGCTGGAACTATCGACTTTTAATTTTCAGCTTATGTACCTGTAGCAACAACAGCAGTGGGGATAAGCCAGAGGCCACAGTGTGACAAACCTCCAGAGAAAGTGCTGGGAACATTCCATCTCCTAATGTTCCCTAATGAAGAACGGATGCCTTTCTGAGAAATCTGCTATAGGCAAACTGAAGCCATCAGCTTCAGCAGAGAGGTAATTGGATGAATAGTGAAAATGAGTGACATACTCTGCTGGCATGATCTACGTTAATCTTAAATCTACATTAACCATTTCAAGCAAATTATGTCACTATCATGATTAATTAATTATGAGTAATTAACAAAGTCCAGAAGAAACCAGCCACAGCTGCAAACTCAAAATTCACTCCGCAGTAGAAGCTATGGAAATAGGAATGAAACACTTTTTGTCTTCCTAGTAGAAAGACATTCTTATAGTTCTTACATCACAAGGATATGAACATTGTTATCTTCAAAAAAAATTGTCTGGACAGTATGCTTGGCTAAGAAGGCCAGAGTGCTCATTAGCCAAAAGTAAAAAAAAATTGTTTAAGATAAATCCATGCAATAAAAATAATAAAAATATTTATGCAGTATCGAGTAGATATTGTAAAATTATTATGACCGAGAAACTAAAGCAAATTTAGCAAAATAAATTCCTATATTCATGGTGATCAAGCTCTTCAGAGATTTTCTCTGTCACATATGATATCTAGGTGATTTTTAAGAACAGCATATAATTAATCACACATTTGTATAAATATTTATGCATCTATACATTTAAAGACAAAAATAGATTTGATGCATTTGTTGTTCTCTTTCAAAAGTTACCTACTTTTCATGCAGATTCCAAAGCACACTGATTTCAAAATAGCAGCATAATTCAAGTATATCTGTGCCAATGTTTTCTTCTTGATGAAAAGCAACACAGAACTTGATCAGTATCAGTCTTCTGCAATCCTAAGCAACTCTGAAATACACTTTATTGCAGAAGGGTTCACAGGGCATCTCCATGAGCCATAAAACACTCCCTCACACAGTATGTGTGGAAGTCATATTTTCTACATTCACTCTCCTCCACCACATTCACCTAAGGTGATTTGATGCTATAATCCATCTATTTCCACAGGGACGATAAATCTGGTGTAGAGGTTCTACACACCTGAGCTCGGGAAGACAAGTGAATTGTTGAAGTCCAAGACAGCCAGGCTAAAATCCCTCTCTATTCAATGGGGAGCACTGTATGCAGAGGCCAAACCACATCGTTCTTCTACAGGCACCTAAGGCAGGTTACGAGTGCTGTCCTCCAGAGGTGCCTACTTTTCTCCACGGGCTATAAAGGGAGCCTGGGGCAAAATGGGATGTTCAGAGTTAAAAGCAATCAAAAAACCCCCAACCAATCAACCCTGCACTGCAAATAGCCACTCCAAAGTTTTACTCAAAGTTCTCAGCACTCTTTCCTGTCAGATCATGTAAAGTCCATCCTTCAACTCTGAAATACTACAGAGGACAACAAACTGGAAAAGGCTTTAGCCTGATTTAATATTTATTACTATTTTAAACTAGGTGTCACAAAGGAAGCAAAGAACTTTAGAAAAACTCAACTGATTTGGAAAGAAATGAGCCTAGAACAAAAGGTATGTTTCGTGGATTTTAAGGGGGATGCAGACACACAGAAATAAGATGCCAAAGAAAGTAACAGAGACAGTAGCTTGTTGAGGACTATGTACTGAATGGACAGGTGTCATTTAAATTACAGAAGAAAAGTGAAGAGGTAATGATCTCAAAGGAGGCATATTGGACACAAGATGCCGAGAAGCTATCTTGAGCAATGTATCAGCAAGACAGCTGGATGAACTCAGAGGAGTCTCTTCTTTACAGACCTCAGGAAGAATATTTCCTTAATAGTTCAAGAACAACTTACTCAACTCTGAATGAGCAGTTTTCAAAAGCTTCAACACGTGTAGGTGGCAACCAATTAAAGAGAACAACTCAGAAAAGAAACCTCCCCTTGGAAATGCTGCATGGAAGTGGAAAGTAGGAGGCTTGGATCTTGGGGCAGATCTTCAGGAAATTGAGCATGGACTTGAAAAACTTAAAAAAGTCTGTGGAGGTCAGTGAGCAGTGGGTGAGAATTCTGAAGTACAATGGTGCAGGAAAGAGAGGAGTCAAGTGACCCAGGTGTTGTACAATGTGAAACCACTGACTGGGAGAAACTAGGGTAATAAATCCTCCTCCTCTGGAAAACAAAGTTTCATGACACCTCAATGATTTGTATTGCTGCTCATCACCTGAACAATTAGCAACAGTAAAATCCCTAAGGGATAACAGGCAAATCTCATCCTCCAAATACTGCATTTTCTAAGCTTTGCATACGTTCAGGTTTTCCATAAAACGGCATTGCCAAATGCACAAATAAACATATTGATGAATTCTTAATTGTTTGACATGGGCAATTTATTTTTCAAAAAGTAACAGAGAAGCCACAAAAATATTTGAGATATAAGGTTGCATTAGACAGGCATATCTTTGATCTTTAACATCTTTTTTGGTTATCATTTAAAACTTCAGTCCTCTTTCTCACATGATATAAACTCTTTTCAGGTCATAAAGATTTGAACTCAGACACTCAGAACTGCATTAAGACTTGCAATTTGTTTTGCTGAATTATGCTTTTTCTGTAACTTAGGGTTTGTTTAATGTGAATATAATTGCCATTTACTTTGAACATGTAAAGTAACTGTAGATAAATAAATTGTGAATAAGGAAAAGAAACTCCAAGGAGCTGATTTTTTATTATTTTGAAAATTAAGTGGGATTAGATGAAACAACAGTGCCCTGCCTGCAGTGCAACAATTAACAAGTTTCTGAGGAAAGTTCTTGACAGTAAATGATTTAACCTGGAAACCAACTAAATTCAAGCTATGTTTTTACAGTGACATCAGCTGAGGCCCATATGCTACTTTCTGCTCATACCTAAAAATAACTTAACCATTCAGTTAGAAGCCAGATCTCCACATTTTAACCAACAGGTAATCTAACCAATAGGTAAAATACTCTCCCTACTGCTCTGTGGAGTTGGATTAATATTTGTGCTTATACCCCTTTACTATCACTTAATGAAGCCATGTGAAATGGAACAATAGCAGCACAAGAGGCTGAACACTTCTCATACTAGAGTATCTTAGAGCCAAAGCATTAAAACTTTCTTCAAGATGGTATGAGTTTGTATCTTCTGAGCCAGAGGGGGAACTGAACCCACGTGCCACATCCAGAAGAAAAACATTAACAAGTGGAATACTGAAAAAAACCACTGTCTGTAGGCTGCGTTTTTTACCACCTATGCTTGGTAAGAAAGTGAGGATTGCATGGTGTACCTGAAGAGAGGGTTCCAGTCTGCAGCCCATGTGAAGGAAGGCAAGTTCCCATGCAGAAAAACTAGGCAGATCATAAACCACAAATTCCACTCCCTTCAGCACATCCAACTCCCTAAGCTAGCTGAGAGTCCCTGACTGGGAGCACATGGCCCTCTCATGTCAAGAGTACCTCACTTGACCTCAAGGCACCAAAACTGAGCACTGCAATATGGAGTTGCAATGCTCCCCCAATGGGAAGTTGAGTCCTTAAAAGACTTGCCATGATAAAAGTTGAAGCTGTATTAGGAAACACATTCCCTACTAATGGCTTAACTATTCAACCATATTTGGTCTCCTCTTTTCAGAGACACTGACCAAAATAGCTATAACCAGAACCTGCTAGTTCCCTCCTGTTGTGGCAGCTGCAAAAATAAAACGTTAGAAATACCAGTCTTTCAGAGTAAGATCACTCATTTGCATTCCTGGCACATCTCACTTGCATGGTCCACAAAATGCGTTCATTAACAGATAACAAAACAGCAGAAGGAGGCTTTCTTCAAATGTTCCACTCCTTCCTGAGCACAGGGGGAGTCCTCCAAACATTTCACTGATTTATCAAACAAAAGTCCCACCCTCTATCAGGAGAGACATATTCTACTGCATTTTGTTGCTAGGCAGTCCTCTGCATTTAACTGCAATTATTTATTTATATGAACTTCCTTCTCCTTCCTCCCTACCAAGCTGCTTGTGGTGTTGGATAAACAACTGTACAATAAAAAAACCATAAAAGCAGAAGGACAAAATATTTAAGAGCAAAATTAACAGTTGTCACCAGAACTAAGAATGAGATGGTAAACAGAAACCAAAATAACTGAACTCCAGGACGCCAAAGAGAAACACAGCAATTTTTTAAAAGAGAAGTCAGACTCCTAAGATAGACAGATAGCAATGAGATAAACCAACTAAGTGGTGAGACCCCACACCTGAGACTGCCCAAAACAAACATTTCAAGACTCACATTTAGATGAGGAGCTGTGAGTACTCAGAAGGCCATGACCTTCTTTTTCTTCAAGGTTCTTGAACACTTACTATATATATAACAACTATTTATGATTTAAAACAAATCCATTCTGGTAGATTTTGACAGGATTGATTGTGACATGTCTGAGAAAAATGCATTCCTTTAAACAGTCTGAGGAAATGAACCTAGCAGATTCAGTGTATCATGCTGCAAAATTTCATCTACTTTATGAAAGACACGCATGGAGGGTAAAAAAAAAACCAAACATTTCTTTGAACTTGCTTAGGTAACTACAAAATCTCAAGAATGTCTGCTGTGCTCTCCAGACCAACAGAGCACTCAGTGTTTAGCGACAGGAACTTCTCTGTCCTCTGTTTAATTTTCTTTCTTTCACTCTGGTTTCAATTTTTGTCCAACTTTTTCCTGTTCTTTAACCTATTTCTTAATCAGTTAAGACTAAACACTACTTGAAGTTAGATCAAGGTTCCAAACTTTTTGTTTTCATTTGGTGACAATAACAGAGAATGATTTTTCTCAATTTTACTGTCTTCTCAAGAATTCCTTGTCAGTCAACTTGCTTGTTTAATCTGATCTTCTATTATTATTATTAACAATAGCATTACTAATTATGGCATCAAATACAAACAAATTATCTATCAATTTCACATCTTCAAGTTCTTGATCACATCTGATGTCTGCTATAAACACTGGAGAGTCAAATCAGAAATTAGTGCCTTTCACAATTATATCATTTGATATGAAAGGCTTTTGATGTTATCAGGTTAGCCCAGTTTATAGGCACTCGTGGAAAATCTGACATAGGTTTCCTTTCCAAATGTAGTAAGTACAGATGTCACTTATCCTAAAAAGACAAGCTAACCTGCCTGAGAAAAAAGTGCTCCTTATTACTTGTCAAATCCTACAACCAACAGCACAACATATCAAATTTCTTTTCCTGTAAATCTAGCAATGTAGAATGTTTTTGGTTCCAGAAAAGTTACATAAAGAGCAGCTAAAAGTGAAATTTAGATTTTTTTAATGTATTCTTGGTGACATCTGAAATTGACAGATACCTTATTGTTGTCAATAATAAATCTATTAATCTCACGTAAGACTTACATGGTAGGTATTTAGAGTATGTTTCTGATTCAGCTATTTTCCAAAATTCCTGGATCTTTTTTAAAGACCTGAGCATATGATATTCCAACAGAGCCCTATGTTGAATTAATGGGTAATATACATGTTCCTTACGGTTTTAAAATACTTGTTATGACAGCATTTTGCCTTCTCGTAGCAACAATTGGTGATTACTTGAACAGAGAGCGGCTGCTACTATGGCAGTAACTTATTTGGATTATGATTTCAAAGATGTAAATATGCCTTAAGGCTTGGAAAGTAAACACAGATTTATATATGGATATGAAGAGCTGACTAAATAACCCAGTAATAACCCAGCCTTCTATAGATCAGTTCTTTACAGGTTTCAAGGCAGTGCCATCAACAAAGACAGAAAAAGGATGAGCTGACTCTATGGGCCAGGAAGCTCTGCCAGATTTAAAATAAAAAAGCTCCACATTTCAAGGATTCAGCATGTTGGTATTGTCAGATTAGGAATTTAAGAGACAGAGCTGAACACTGAGAACACATGCTTGTATACAGCACCCCAGTACATGCTATATTTGAGAGGATTAGGCTAGTTAAAAAACTAAGCAAAATTAGTAGATTTAACAACATACTAGTGGAATATATACAATTGGACTCTGACTAATGTGACAACTTTAATCTGAAGATTAAATCACAGCTCCATGTTTCAAAAACATTGGTTATTTAACTATTTGCTGCAGAAAATTCCAAAATTTAAAAGAAAGATGTAAGTCTGAAAAAGATACGATACTTGGAGGAAAATTGGAAAGCACTTCCTTATGCCAACAAAACTTCCTTTACTTTTCTTCCTAAATATCATCACAGTCTGCATAAGTGCCAGCATATGATATATAAAATATACTGGTTTGATATACGTGTAACAGGTTTAAACATTTCCTTCAGTGAAAGTGATAAAAAAAGTTTTGGTCATGCAGGAAAAACAGTATTGACATAAATGTAATAGGAAAAAAAAGTTAAATGAAGAACTATTAAGATTTCCCTTTATCAAAAATTAGTTTCTCACCAAACTTTGTACACACACCACAAAGCAGAACCAAACCTCTTTGTACTATGCTCTCAGTCAGCAAGTGCCCACAGAGCCGACGCGCTGCTGCTGGGATGGCAGTCGGCCACGGGAGCAGCACAGGGCACGCTCTCCCATCAGAAACTCTTAACACAACTTGACTCCATTACAAAGCACTGAGACTGCAGCACACCCGAGGAACACACTCTGCCTTTGTGGTGGATCTGCCCACCACAAGTTGCACCAGTGGAACATATTCGGAATATGTAAGGATTTGTGTCTGTGTATGCTATGGATATTGTTTGCATTTTCCAATGCATTTGGATCCTCAGATTACTTTTAAAACCAATGACCCTGACACTGACAAAGTTTCCAGGTACTCCAAGTATCTGCTTAGGTTTACTTTTGCCTGCTTTTTGGCTTACTGTCTTTCTCACTAGCCTTGAGTCAATCTCACACTCAACATACAAAGCAAGGACCCTCTATTGTCTGCAATATATGAGAAGACAACAAGACATGTAAACCAGTAATCCTTACCTGCCAAGAGGTCTAAGGCATCTAAAGGATTAGCTTCAAGACCGACTCCTTGCTGTAAGTCACAAAAACCTTGTCTAATGTAGCATACATCCGAACCCCTCTCCACACAAACAAGCCCACCCAACTCATGCCGATGCCAAACTATGGAACATTTAACTCCCTTCTGAGCCCTCTTCAGCTGTTAGTGTGTAGGATCCAGCCTTACTGGTAAGGCCAAACCAAGGGACTGAGTAACCTCACTCAGGCCATGGAAAAGCAGTTTTAAATCCCTGGTTAGTGTGAGAGAGTCCAAAGACCCTTATCTGTAAAGGCATGCCAAGTGTGAGGCAGCTCAGGCATCGGAAGCTGGCCTGTTCCCAACCCACTCTAGCAGAGCTGCTCCAGTTTACATGGAATGCTTGAACATATTCACCAGGACACTCTGTACCTTATGAGCTCAGGTCAGTCCCCTAAAAATGAACAAATCTGAGTTACAAACTCATCATTCCGTGACTATTCAGAAGAAGACTGGATTATTTATTTGATAAAACTGGGACCTCTTCCTGCTCTTGTCCCTTGACAATGCAAGCTTTCCCACTGTTCCCCCTATAATCTTAAAGCCTATAGATCAATGCTTTCTAGTGAGAGTTTCTTTCTGCTTTGTTTATCATCTAATGTCTTTTCATGCAAGTTGGATGCATCTCCATAGAAATTAGAGTAGTTCTGAAATACAGTCCACGTGGGACCAGTATCAGGGTTTTTCCTGCTTGTACTTCTATGCCTTAATCTTTTCAAGCCTAAATCAAATATTCTCAGATCATTCTCATAAAGTACCTATAATTTCTAGCACTGTAAAAACAATTGCTTGCTACCAGACCTTTGGAAGATGAAAAATTCACCATTAAATGTGTCCTTGCTCACACCTTTAATAAAATATTTTTAAACACTTTCATTGTAATTATTAGTAACAGCCATTTGTAACGTGATTCTTACTCATTGATCATGACCCCGCTGTGCACGGCACAGCTAAGCCAAACATCCCTGTACCAAAGAGTTCATAATTTAAATATGAGATGAGAAACCACACATCAATACAGAGGAAGAATAAAAGACTTCTTATACAACTATGTAAGTGGTGTTTTAGAAAAGGAGAAGAAAGCTTGCAAGGAGTAGTGAGAAATAACCGTATGCAAGCAAGGAACAAGCACTGAATGTACAATCTGTGGTTTTACAGATATCTTCTATAACATGTAGTCATGATAATAAGAGTGCTGACTATATCAAAGTACAAGATGTCATTTGTGTCTTGTTTTCATTTCTATACTGTTTGATTGCTCAATTTTAGATTAATTTTCCTGTTGCTACATTAGACTTTTTGCTGTGTTTCAATGAGGTCTCTCAAATTCTTTATTCAATTTTCTCACTATCATCCTTTCCCTTTTCTCTTTACATTGCTTTTACTGACTAAACAATATGCAATAAGGCTTTAGCACCCCAGCTTATTTAAAATATTAACATCAAATAATAATGAAAATTGCAGATGATTTAAATAATTTAAGTTTGATAAATTATACACTGTAAGAGAACTGTATAAAATGTTATTTTCATCCACTTACAATTTTTTTGTTTGATGAAAAAAAGTCTCTTTTCGTCCTCTTATTTTCTATGGTTTTTTGTCCATATGTATTACCTGGGAATTGCTTTAAATTATTTTTAGCTCTGAAATCCTTCTATCCATGTCCAATAAGAGTTTTGACTGAATTGGCATATTTCTCTTTGCTTCTTTTTTTTTTCTCTCCCCCAAGAACATCCAGAACTTACTGAACTGCATCATGCCACTACAAGAAATCTACTTTGGATTCAGATTTCAAAGGGAGATCAGCACATGAATACTGTATATCGTAGTACAATATATTTCTTAATAGCTTCCTCAAAACTTGCATCTATTTGCAGATCTGTGCTTAGTCCCACAAAGCCATAGAATCTAGAAATCAAAATTTGTATAAAACACTGTCTGCTGAAAATAGTGCTTTTTTATGTGGTCCTAATACACAGTTATATCCAAGAAATAGAAGGTTTATATCACATAGGAAAAAACTGCTTTTTATAAAGACTAATTGCTTGCTCTAATGAACATTTTCTGTCGCATCCGCAGTATTATTGTTACTTCTAAGAACAGAAATCTCATCTCTGCCTACTTGATGTGATGTATGTTTAGACCGAGGCACTAATCTTTCAAGTCTCAGTTTCAGAAATGAATCTAGATAGTTTCATAGCAAATTTTTTACCTGCTGGCCCTTACCACTTCATTTTTTTAACCCTGGCAAACTAAAATTTTGAGCATTTCTGTCAGATGACTCTACTATTACCAATAATATAAGAAATACAAAATACCCCATACACTGCTACTTGTTCATGTGTTTTGATAATTTTATGTCGCAACTCATGTTGTATTTTAAACTTGTCTTCACTCTCATAAGTATTTATATTACTTTTCCTAGTTTCTACAAGTAAACAGCTAATTTCTTATTTACATCAGGAAATAAGTGGTCAACAGCATTGACTCAAATCCCACTGATCTCTTATCCCAGAGTTTAGAAATGAGAAGTTTAGGAGTGCTACACAGTTATGAAA